>NW_027472907.1:0-173635 GCF_030347505.1 Rhynchophorus ferrugineus
TTCTAACTTGGGCCAGAATTGTAAAATGGTCTTATGAATTAGCGATTTCGTTGTAATTCACATTCCAAGTAATATTCGGCATGCTAATTACATTGCCGGTTGCCAAATTGCATTATCTCTTATAGTTTCCGAGATATGGACTATCGATAATTTACACCTTAGGCTCTGCTTCTAACTTGGGCCCAAATTGTAAAATGGTCTTATCTATTGGCGATTTCATTTCAATTCACATTCCAAGTAATATTCGGCATGCTAATTACATTGCCGGTTGCCAAATTGCATTACCTCTTATAGTTTCCGAGATATGGACTATCGATAATTTACACCTTAGGCTCTGCTTCTAACTTGGGCCCAAATTGTTAAATGGTCTTATCTATTGGCGATTTCGTTCCAGTTCACATTCCATGTAATATTCGGCATGCTAATTACATTGCCGGTTGCCAAATTGCATTATCTCTTATAGTTTTCGAGATATGGACCTATCGATAATTTACACCTTAGGCTCTGCTTCTAACTTGGGCCCAAATTGTAAAATGGTCTTATCTATTGGCGATTTCTTTCCCAATTCACATTCCAAGTAATATTCGGCATGCTAATTACATTGCCGGTTGCCAAATTGCATTATCTCTTATAGTTTCCGAGATATGGACTATCGATAATTTACACCTTAGGCTCTGCTTCTAACTTGGGCCCAAATTGTAAAATGGTCTTATCTATTGGCGATTTCGTTCCAATTCACATTCCAAGTAGTATTCGGCATGCTAATTACATTGCCGGTTGCCAAATTGCATTATCTCTTATAGTTTCCGAGATATGGACTATCGATAATTTTACACCTTAGGCTCTGCTTCTAACTTGGGCCCAAATTGTAAAATGGTCTTATCTATTGGCGATTTCGTTCCAATTCACATTCCAAGTAATATTCGGCATGCTAATTACATTGCCGGTTGCCATATTGCATTATCTCTTATAGTTTCCGAGATATGGACTATCGATAATTTACACCTTAGGCTCTGCTTCTAACTTGGGCCCAAATTGTAAAATGGTCCTTATCTATTGGCGATTTCGTTCCAATTCACATTCCAAGTAATATTCGGCATGCTAATTACATTGCCGGTTGCCAAATTGCATTATCTCTTATAGTTTCCGAGATATGGACTATCGATAATTTACACCATAGGCTCTGCTTCTAACTTGGGCCCAAATTGTAAAATGGCCTTATCTATTGGCGATTTCGTTCCAATTCACATTCCAAGTAATATTCGGCATGCTAATTACATTGCCGGTTGCCAAATTGCATTATCTCTTATAGTTTCCGAGATATGGACTATCGATAATTTACACCTTAGGCTCTGCTTCTAACTTGGGCCCAAATTGTAAAATGGTCTTACCTATTGGCGATTTCGTTCCAATTCACATTCCAAGTAATATTCGGCATGCTAATTACATTGCCGGTTGCCAAATTGCATTATCTCTTATAGTTTCCGAGATATGGGACTATCGATAATTTACACCTTAGGCTCTGCTTCTAACTGGGCCCAAATTGTAAAATGGTCTTACCTATTGGCGATTTCGTTCCAATTCACATTCCAAGTAATATTCGGCATGCTAATTACATTGCCGGTTGCCAAATTGCATTATCTCTTATAGTTTCCGAGATATGGACTATCGATAATTTACACCTTAGGCTCTGCTTCTAACTTGGGCCCAAATTGTAAAATGGTCTTATCTATTGGCGATTTCGTTCCAATTCACATTCCAAGTAATATTCGCATGCTAATTACATTGCCGGTTGCCAAATTTCATTATCTCTTATAGTTTCAGAGATATGGACTATCGATAATTTACACCTTAGCCTCTGCTTCCTAACTTAGGCCCAAATTGTAAAATGGCCTTATCTATTGGCGATTTCGTTCCAATTCACATTCCAAGTAGTTATTCGGCATGCTAATTACATTGCCGGTTGCCAAATTGCATTATCTCTTATAGTTTCCGAGATATGGACTATTGATAATTTACACCTTAGGCTCTGCTTCTAACTTGGGCCCAAATAGTAAAATGGTCTTATCTATTGGCGATTTCGTCCCAATTCACATTCCAAGTGATATTCGACATGCTAATTACATTGCCGGTTTCGAAATTGCATTATCTCTTATAGTTTCCGAGATATGGACTATCAATAATTTACACCTTAGGCTCTGCTTCTAACTTGGGCCCAAATTGTAAAATGGTCTTATCTATTGGCGATTTCGTCCCAATTCACATTCCAAGTGATATTCGGCATGCTAATTACATTACCGGTTTCGAAATTGCATTATCTCTTATAGTTTACGAGATATGGACTATCAATAATTTACACCTTAGGCTCTGCTTCTAACTTGGGCCCAAATTGTAAAATGGTCTTATCTATTGGCGATTTCGTTGCAATTCACATTCCAAGTAATATTCGGCATGCTAATTACATTGCCGGTTGCCAAATTGCATTACCTCTTATAGTTTCCGAGATATGGACTATCGATAATTTACACCTTAGGCTCTGCTTCTAACTTGGGGCCAAATTGTAAAATGGTCTTATCTATTGGCGATTTCGTTCCAATTCACATTCCAAGTAATATTCGGCATGCTAATTACATTGCCGGTTGCCAAATTGCATTATCTCTTATAGTTTCCGAGATATGGACTATCGATAATTTACACCTTAGGCTCTGCTTCTAACTTGGGCCCAAATTGTAAAATGGTCTTATCTATTGGCGATTTCGTTCCAATTCACATTCCAAGTAATATTCGGCATGCTAATTAACATTGCCGGTTGCCAAATTACATTATCTCTTATAGTTTCCGAGATATGGACTATCGATAATTTACACCTTAGGCTCTGCTTCTAACTTGGGCCCAAATTGTAAAATGGTCTTACCTATTGGCGATTTCGTTCCAATTCACACTCCAAGTAATATTCGGCATGCTAATTACATTGCCGGTTGCCAAATTGCATTATCTCTTATAGTTTCCGAGATATGGACTATCGATAATTTACACCTTAGGCTCTGCTTCTAACTTGGGCCCAAATTGTTAAATGGTCTTATCTATTGGCGATTTCGTTCCAATTCACATTCCAAGTAATATTCGGCATGCTAATTACATTGCCGGTTGCAAATTGCATTATCTCTTATAGTTTCCGAGATATGGACTATCGATAATTTACACCTTAGGCTCTGCTTCTAACTTGGGCCCAAATTGTAAAATGGTCTTATCTATTGGCGATTTCGTTCCAATTCACATTCCAAGTAATATTCGGCATGCTAATTACATTGCCGGTTGCCAAATTGCATTATCTCTTATAGTTTCCGAGATATGGACTATCGATAATTTTACACCTTAGGCTCTGCTTCTAACTTGGGCCCAAATTGTAAAATGGTCTTATCTATTGGCGATTTCGTCCCAATTCACATTCCAAGTGATATTCGGCATGCTAATTACATTGCCGGTTGCGAAATTGCATTATCTCTTATAGTTTCCGAGATATGGACTATCAATAATTTACACCTTAGGCTCTGCTTCTAACTTGGGCCCAAATTGTAAAATGGTCTTATCTATTGGCGATTTCGTTCCAATTCACATTCCAAGTAATATTCGGCATGCTAATTATATTGCCGGTTGCCAAATTGCTATTATCTCTTATAGTTTCCGAGATATGGACTATCGATAATTTACATCTTAGGCTCTGCTTCTAACTTGGGCCCAAATTGTAAAATGGTCTTATCTATTGGCGATTTCGTTCCAATTCACATTCCAAGTTATATTCGGCATGCTAATTACATTGCCGGTTGCCAAATTGCATTATCTCTTATAGTTTCCGAGATATGGACTATCGATAATTTACACCTTAGGCTCTGCTTCTAACTTGGGCCCAAATTGTAAAATGGTCTTATCTATTGGCGATTTCGTTCCAATTCACATTCCAAGTAATATTCGGCATGCTAATTACATTGCCGGTTGCCAAATTGCATTATCTCTTATAGTTTCCGAGATATGGACTATCGATAATTTACACCTTAGGCTCTGCTTCTAACTTGGGCCCAAATTGTAAAATGGTCTTATCTATTGGCGATTTCGTTCCAATTCACACTCCAAGTAATATTCGGCATGCTAATTACATTGCCGGTTGCGAAATTGCATTATCTCTTATAGTTTCCGAGATATGGACTATCAATAATTTACACCCTTAGGCTCTGCTTCTAACTTGGGCCCAAATAGTAAAATGGTCTTATCTATTGGCGATTTCGTCCCAATTCACATTCCAAGTGATATTCGGCATGCTAATTACATTGCCGGTTTCGAAATTGCATTATCTCTTATAGTTTCCGAGATATGGACTATCAATAATTTACACCTTAGGCTCTGCTTCTAACTTGGGTCCAAATTGTAAAATGGTCTTATCTATTGGCGATTTCGTCCCAATTCACATTCCAAGTGATATTCGGCATGCTAATTACATTGCCGGTTTCCGAAATTGCATTATCTCTTATAGTTTACGAGATATGGACTATCAATAATTTACACCTTAGGCTCTGCTTCTAACTTGGGCCCAAATTGTAAAATGGTCTTATCTATTGGCGATTTCGTTGCAATTCACATTCCAAGTAACATTCGGCATGCTAATTACATTGCCGGTTGCCAAATTGCATTATCTCTTATAGTTTCCGAGATATGGACTATCGATAATTTACACCTTAGGCTCTGCTTCTAACTTGGGCCCAAATTGTAAAATGGTCTTATCTATTGGCGATTTCGTTCCAATTCACATTCCAAGTAATATTCGTCATGCTAATTACATTGCCGGTTGCCAAATTGCATTATCTCTTATAGTTTCCGAGATATGGACTATCGATAATTTACACCTTAGGCTCTGCTTCTAACTTGGGCCCAAATTGTAAAATGGTCTTATCTATTGGCGATTTCGTTCCAATTCACATTCCAAGTAATATTCGGCATGCTAATTACATTGCCGGTTGCCAAATTGCATTATCTCTTATTAGTTTCCGAGATATGGACTATCGATAATTTACACCTTAGGCTCTGCTTCTAACTTGGGCCCAATTTGTAAAATGGTCTTACCTATTGGCGATTTCGTTCCAATTCACACTCCAAGTAATATTCGGCATGCTAATTACATTGCCGGTTGCGAAATTGCATTATCTCTTATAGTTTCCGAGATATGGACTATCAATAATTTACACCTTAGGCTCTGCTTCTAACTTGGGCCCAAATTGTAAAATGGTCTTATCTATTGGCGATTTCGTTCCAATTCACATTCCAAGTAATATTCGGCATGCTAATTACATTGCCGGTTGCCAAATTGCATTATCTCTTTATAGTTTCCGAGATATGGACTATCGATAATTTACACCTTAGGCTCTGCTTCTAACTTGGGCCCAAATTGTAAAAATGGTCTTATCTATTGGCGATTTCGTTCCAATTCACATTCCAAGTAATATTCGGCATGCTAATTACATTGCCGGTTGCCAAATTGCATTATCTCTTATAGTTTCCGAGATATGGACTATCGATAATTTACACCTTAGGCTCTGCTTCTAACTTGGGCCCAAATTGTAAAATGGTCTTATCTATTGGCGATTTCGTCCCAATTCACATTCCAAGTGATATTCGGCATGCTAATTACATTGCCGGTTGCGAAATTGCATTATCTCTTATAGTTTCCGAGATATGGACTATCAATAATTTACACCTTAGGCCTCTGCTTCTAACTTGGGCCCAAATTGTAAAATGGTCTTATCTATTGGCGATTTCGTTCCAATTCACATTCCAAGTAATATTCGGCATGCTAATTACATTGCCGGTTGCCAAATTGCATTATCTCTTATAGTTTCCGAGATATGGACTATCGATAATTTACACCTTAGGCTCTGCTTCTAACTTGGGCCCAAATTGTAAAATGGTCTTTATCTATTGGCGATTTCGTTCCAATTCACATTCCAAGTTATATTGGGCATGCTAATTACATTGCCGGTTGCCAAATTGCATTATCTCTTATAGTTTCCGAGATATGGACTATCGATAATTTACACCTTAGGCTCTGCTTCTAACTTGGGCCCAAATTGTAAAAATGGTCTTATCTATTGGCGATTTCGTTCCAATTCACATTCCAAGTAATATTCGGCATGCTAATTACATTGCCGGTTGCCAAATTGCATTATCTCTTATAGTTTCCGAGATATGGACTATCGATAATTTACACCTTAGGCTCTGCTTCTAACTTGGGCCCAAATTGTAAAATGGTCTTATCTATTGGCGATTTCGTTCCAATTCACACTCCAAGTAATATTCGGCATGCTAATTACATTGCCGGTTGCGAAATTGCATTATCTCTTATAGTTTCCGAGATATGGACTATCAATAATTTACACCTTAGGCTCTGCTTCTAACTTGGGCCCAAATTGTAAAATGGTCTTATCTATTGGCGATTCCGTTCCAATTCACATTCCAAGTAATATTCGGCATGCTAATTACGTTGCCGATTGCCAAATTGCATTCTCTCTTATAGTTTCCGAGATATGGACTATCGACATCTTGCAATATTGGCTCTGCTTCTAACTTGGGCCCAAATTGTAAAATGGTCTTATCTATTGGCGATTTCTTTCCAATTCACATTCCAAGTAATATTCGGCATGCTAATTACATTGCCGGTTGCCAAATTGCATTATCTCTTATAGTTTCCGAGATATGGACTATCGATAATTTACACCTTAGGCTCTGCTTCTAACTTGGGCCCAAATTGTAAAATGGTCTTATCTATTGGCGATTTCGTTCCAATTCACATTCCAAGTAGTATTCGGCATGCTAATTACATTGCCGGTTGCCAAATTGCATTATCTCTTATAGTTTCCGAGATATGGACTATCGATAATTTACACCTTAGGCTCTGCTTCTAACTTGGGCCCAAATTGTAAAATGGTCTTATCTATTGGCGATTTCGTTCCAATTCACATTCCAAGTAATATTCGGCATGCTAATTACATTGCCGGTTGCCATACTTGCATTATCTCTTATAGTTTCCGAGATATGGACTATCGATAATTTACACCTTAGGCTCTGCTTCTAACTTGGGCCCAAATTGTAAAATGGTCTTATCTATTGGCGATTTCGTTGCAATTCACATCCCAAGTAATATTCGGCATGCTAATTACATTGCCGGTTACCAAATTGCATTATCTCTTATAGTTTCCGAGATATGGACTATCGATAATTTACACCTTAGGCTCTGCTTCTAACTTGGGCCCAAATTGTAAAATGGTCTTATCTATTGGCGATTTCGTTCCAATTCACATTCCAAGTAATATTCGGCATGCTAATTACATTGCCGGTTGCCAAATTGCATTATCTCTTATAGTTTCCGAGATATGGACTCTCGATAATTTACACCATAGGCTCTGCTTCTAACTTGGGCCCAAATTGTAAAATGGCCTTATCTATTGGCGATTTCGTTCCAATTCACATTCCAAGTAATATTCGGCATGCTAATTACATTGCCGGTTGCCAAATTGAATTATCTCTTATAGTTTCCGAGATATGGACTATCGATAATTTACACCTTAGGCTCTGCTTCTAACTTGGGCCCAAATTGTAAAATGGTCTTACCTATTGGCGATTTCGTTCCAATTCACATTCCAAGTAATATTCGGCATGCTAATTACATTGCCGGTTGCCAAATTGCATTATCTCTTATAGTTTTCCGAGATATGGACTATCGATAATTTACACCTTAGGCTCTGCTTCTAACTTGGGCCCAAATTGTAAAATGGTCTTATCTATTGGCGATTTCGTTCCAATTCACATTCCAAGTAATATTCGGCATGCTAATTACATTGCCGGTTGCCAAATTTCATTATCTCTTATAGTTTCAGAGATATGGACTATCGATAATTTACACCTTAGGCTCTGCTTCTAACTTAGGCCCAAATTGTAAAATGGCCTTATCTATTGGCGATTTCGTTCCAATTCACATTCCAAGTAGTATTCGGCATGCTAATTACATTGCCGGTTGCCAAATTGCCATTATCTCTTATAGTTTCCGAGATATGGACTATCGATAATTTACACCTTAGGCTCTGCTTCTAACTTGGGCCCAAATTGTAAAATGGTCTTACCTATTGGCGATTTCGTTCCAATTCACACTCCAAGTAATATTCGGCATGCTAATTACATTGCCGGTTGCGAAATTGCATTATCTCTTATAGTTTCCGAGATATGGACTATCAATAATTTACATCTTAGGCTCTGCTTCTAACTTGGGCCCAAATTGTAAAATGGTCTTATCTATTGGCGATTTCGTTCCAATTCACATTCCAAGTAATATTCGGCATGCTAATTACATTGCCGGTTGCCAAATTGCATTATCTCTTATAGTTTCCGAGATATGGACTATCGATAATTTACACCTTAGGCTCTGCTTCTAACTTGGGCCCAAATTGTAAAATGGTCTTATCTATTGGCGATTTCGTTCCAATTCACATTCCAAGTAATATTCGGCATGCTAATTACATTGCCGGTTGCCAAATTGCATTATCTCTTATAGTTTCCGAGATATGGACTATCGATAATTTACACCTTAGGCTCTGCTTCTAACTTGGGCCCAAATTGTAAAATGGTCTTATCTATTGGCGATTTCGTCCCAATTCACATTCCAAGTGATATTCGGCATGCTAATTACATTGCCGGTTGCGAAATTGCATTATCTCTTATAGTTTTCGAGATATGGACTATCAATAATTTACACCTTAGGCTCTGCTTCTAACTTGGGCCCAAATTGTAAAATGGTCTTATCTATTGGCGATTTCGTTCCAATTCACATTCCAAGTAATATTCGGCATGCTAATTACATTGCCTGTTGCCAAATTGCATTATCTCTTATAGTTTCCGAGATATGGACTATCGATAATTTACACCTTAGGCTCTGCTTCTAACTTGGGCCCAAATTGTAAAATGGTCTTATCTATTGGCGATTTCGTTCCAATTCACATTCCAAGTTATATTCGGCATGCTAATTACATTGCCGGTTGCCAAATTGCATTATCTCTTATAGTTTCCGAGATATGGACTATCGATAATTTACACCTTAGGCTCTGCTTCTAACTTGGGCCCAAATTGTAAAATGGTCTTATCTATTGGCGATTTCGTTCCAATTCACATTCCAAGTAATATTCGGCATGCTAATTACATTGCCGGTTGCCAAATTGCATTATCTCTTATAGTTTCCGAGATATGGACTATCGATAATTTACACCTTAGGCTCTGCTTCTAACTTGGGCCCAAATTGTAAAATGGTCTTATCTATTGGCGATTTCGTTCCAATTCACACTCCAAGTAATATTCGGCATGCTAATTACATTGCCGGTTGCGAAATTGCATTATCTCTTATAGTTTCCGAGATATGGACTATCAATAATTTACACCTTAGGCTCTGCTTCTAACTTGGGCCCAAATAGTAAAATGGTCTTATCTATTGGCGATTTCGTCCCAATTCACATTCCAAGTGATATTCGGCATGCTAATTACATTGCCGGTTTCGAAATTGCATTATCTCTTATAGTTTCCGAGATATGGACTATCAATAATTTACACCTTAGGCTCTGCTTCTAACTTGGGCCCAAATTGTAAAATGGTCTTATCTATTGGCGATTTCGTCCCAAGTTCACATTCCAAGTGATATTCGGCATGCTAATTACATTGCCGGTTTCGAAATTGCATTATCTCTTATAGTTTACGAGATATGGACTATCAATAATTTACACCTTAGGCTCTGCTTCTAACTTGGGCCCAAATTGTAAAATGGTCTTATCTATTGGCGATTTCGTTGCAATTCACATTCCAAGTAACATTCGGCATGCTAATTACATTGCCGGTTGCCAAATTGCATTATCTCTTATAGTTTCCGAGATATAGACTATCGATAATTTACACCTTAGGCTCTGCTTCTAACTTGGGCCCAAATTGTAAAATGGTCTTATCTATTGGCGATTTCGTTCCAATTCACATTCCAAGTAATATTCGTCATGCTAATTACATTGCCGGTTGCCAAATTGCATTATCTCTTATAGTTTCCGAGATATGGACTATCAATAATTTACATCTTAGGCTCTGCTTCTAACTTGGGCCCAAATTGTAAAATGGTCTTATCTATTGGCGATTTCGTTCCAATTCACACTCCAAGTAATATTCGGCATGCTAATTACATTGCCGGTTGCGAAATTGCATTATCTCTTATAGTTTCCGAGATATGGACTATCAATAATTTACACCTTAGGCTCTGCTTCTAACTTGGGCCCAAATAGTAAAATGGTCTTATCTATTGGCGATTTCGTCCCAATTCACATTCCAAGTGATATTCGGCATGCTAATTACATTGCCGGTTTCGAAATTGCATTATCTCTTATAGTTTCCGAGATATGGACTATCAATAATTTACACCTTAGGCTCTGCTTCTAACTTGGGCCCAAATTGTAAAATGGTCTTATCTATTGGCGATTTCGTCCCAATTCACATTCCAAGTGATATTCGGCATGCTAATTACATTGCCGGTTTCGAAATTGCATTATCTCTTATAGTTTACGAGATATGGACTATCAATAATTTACACCTTAGGCTCTGCTTCTAACTTGGGCCCAAATTGTAAAATGGTCTTATCTATTGGCGATTTCGTCCCAATTCACATTCCAAGTGATATTCGGCATGCTAATTACATTGCCGGTTTCGAAATTGCATTATCTCTTATAGTTTACGAGATATGGACTATCAATAATTTACACCTTAGGCTCTGCTTCTAACTTGGGCCCAAATTGTAAAATGGTCTTATCTATTGGCGATTTCGTTCCAATTCACATTCCAAGTAATATTCGTCATGCTAATTACATTGCCGGTTGCCAAATTGCATTATCTCTTATAGTTTCCGAGATATGGACTATCGATAATTTACACCTTAGGCTCTGCTTCTAACTTGGGCCCAAATTGTAAAATGGTCTTATCTATTGGCGATTTCGTTCCAATTCACATTCCAAGTAATATTCGGCATGCTAATTACATTGCCGGTTGCCAAATTGCATTATCTCTTATAGTTTCCGAGATATGGACTATCGATAATTTACACCTTAGGCTCTGCTTCTAACTTGGGCCCAATTTGTAAAATGGTCTTACCTATTGGCGATTTCGTTCCAATTCACACTCCAAGTAATATTCGGCATGCTAATTACATTGCCGGTTGCGAAATTGCATTATCTCTTATAGTTTCCGAGATATGGACTATCAATAATTTACACCTTAGGCTCTGCTTCTAACTTGGGCCCAAATTGTAAAATGGTCTTATCTATTGGCGATTTCGTTCCAATTCACATTCCAAGTAATATTCGGCATGCTAATTACATTGCCGGTTGCCAAATTGCATTATCTCTTATAGTTTCCGAGATATGGACTATCGATAATTTACACCTTAGGCTCTGCTTCTAACTTGGGCCCAAATTGTAAAATGGTCTTATCTATTGGCGATTTCGTTCCAATTCACATTCCAAGTAATATTCGGCATGCTAATTACATTGCCGGTTGCCAAATTGCATTATCTCTTATAGTTTCCGAGATATGGACTATCGATAATTTACACCTTAGGCTCTGCTTCTAACTTGGGCCCAAATTGTAAAATGGTCTTATCTATTGGCGATTTCGTCCCAATTCACATTCCAAGTGATATTCGGCATGCTAATTACATTGCCGGTTGCGAAATTGCATTATCTCTTATAGTTTCCGAGATATGGACTATCAATAATTTACACCTTAGGCTCTGCTTCTAACTTGGGCCCAAATTGTAAAATGGTCTTATCTATTGGCGATTTCGTTCCAATTCACATTCCAAGTAATATTCGGCATGCTAATTACATTGCCGGTTGCCAAATTGCATTATCTCTTATAGTTTCCGAGATATGGACTATCGATAATTTACACCTTAGGCTCTGCTTCTAACTTGGGCCCAAATTGTAAAATGGTCTTATCTATTGGCGATTTCGTTCCAATTCACATTCCAAGTTATATTGGGCATGCTAATTACATTGCCGGTTGCCAAATTGCATTATCTCTTATAGTTTCCGAGATATGGACTATCGATAATTTACACCTTAGGCTCTGCTTCTAACTTGGGCCCAAATTGTAAAATGGTCTTATCTATTGGCGATTTCGTTCCAATTCACATTCCAAGTAATATTCGGCATGCTAATTACATTGCCGGTTGCCAAATTGCATTATCTCTTATAGTTTCCGAGATATGGACTATCGATAATTTACACCTTAGGCTCTGCTTCTAACTTGGGCCCAAATTGTAAAATGGTCTTATCTATTGGCGATTTCGTTCCAATTCACACTCCAAGTAATATTCGGCATGCTAATTACATTGCCGGTTGCGAAATTGCATTTTCTCTTATAGTTTCCGAGATATGGACTATCAATAATTTACACCTTAGGCTCTGCTTCTAACTTGGGCCCAAATTGTAAAATGGTCTTATCTATTGGCGATTCCGTTCCAATTCACATTCCAAGTAATATTCGGCATGCTAATTACGTTGCCGATTGCCAAATTGCATTCTCTCTTATAGTTTCCGAGATATGGACTATCGACATCTTGCAATATTGGCTCTGCTTCTAACTTGGGCCAGAATTGTAAAATGGTCTTATGAATTAGCGATTTCGTTGTAATTCACATTCCAAGTAATATTCGGCATGCTAATTACATTGCCGGTTGCCAAATTGCATTATCTCTTATAGTTTCCGAGATATGGACTATCGATAATTTACACCTTAGGCTCTGCTTCTAACTTGGGCCCAAATTGTAAAATGGTCTTATCTATTGGCGATTTCGTTCCAATTCACTTTCCAAGTAATATTCGGCATGCTAATTACATTGCCGGTTGCCAAATTGAATTATCTCTTATAGTTTCCGAGATATGGACTATCGATAATTTACACCTTAGGCTCTGCTTCTAACTTGGGCCCAAATTGTAAAATGGTCTTACCTATTGGCGATTTCGTTCCAATTCACATTCCAAGTAATATTCGGCATGCTAATTACATTGCCGGTTGCCAAATTGCATTATCTCTTATGGTTTCCGAGATATGGACTATCGATAATTTACACCTTAGGCTCTGCTTCTAACTTGGGCCCAAATTGTAAAATGGTCTTATCTATTGGCGATTTCGTTCCAATTCACATTCCAAGTAATATTCGGCATGCTAATTACATTGCCGGTTGCCAATTTGCATTATCTCTTATAGTTCCCGAGATATGGACTATCGATAATTTACACCTTAGGCTCTGCTTCTAACTTGGGCCCCAAATTGTAAAATGGTCTTATCTATTGGCGATTTCGTTCCAATTCACATTCCAAGTAATATTCGGCATGCTAATTACATTGCCGGTTGCCAAATTTCATTATCTCTTATAGTTTCAGAGATATGGACTATCGATAATTTACACCTTAGGCTCTGCTTCTAACTTGGGCCCAAATTGTAAAATGGTCTTATCTATTGGCGATTTCGTTCCAATTCACACTCCAAGTAGTATTCAGCATGCTAATTACATTGCCGGTTGCCAAATTGCATTATCTCTTATAGTTTCCGAGATATGGACTATCGATAATTTACACCTTAGGCTCTGCTTCTAACTTGGGCCCAAATAGTAAAATGGCCTTATCTATTGGCGATTTCGTCCCAATTCACATTCCAAGTGATATTCGGCATGCTAATTACATTGCCGGTTTCGAAATTGCATTATCTCTTATAGTTTCCGAGATATGGACTATCAATAATTTACACCTTAGGCTCTGCTTCTAACTTGGGCCCAAATTGTAAAATGGTCTTATCTATTGGCGATTTCGTCCCAATTCACATTCCAAGTGATATTCGGCATGCTAATTACATTGCCGGTTTCGAAATTGCATTATCTCTTATAGTTTACGAGATATGGACTATCAATAATTTACACCTTAGGCTCTGCTTCTAACTTGGGCCCAAATTGTAAAATGGTCTTATCTATTGGCGATTTCGTTCCAATTCACATTCCAAGTAATATTCGGCATGCTAATTACATGCCGGTTGCCAAATTGCATTATCTCTTATAGTTTCCGAGATATGGACTATCGATAATTTACACCTTAGGCTCTGCTTCTAACTTGGGCCCAAATTGTAAAATGGTCTTATCTATTGGCGATTTCGTTCCAATTCACATTCCAAGTAATATTCGGCATGCTAATTACATTGCCGGTTGCCAAATTGCATTATCTCTTATAGTTTCCGAGATATGGACTATCGATAATTTACACCTTAGGCTCTGCTTCTAACTTGGGCCCAAATTGTAAAATGGTCTTATCTATTGGCGATTCCGTTCCAATTCACATTCCAAGTAATATTCGGCATGCTAATTACGTTGCCGATTGCCAAATTGCATTCTCTCTTATAGTTTCCGAGATATGGACTATCGACATCTTGCAATATTGGCTCTGCTTCTAACTTGGGCCAGAATTGTAAAATGGTCTTATCTATTGGCGATTTCTTTCCAATTCACATTCCAAGTAATATTCGGCATGCTAATTACATTGCCGGTTGCCAAATTGCATTATCTCTTATAGTTTCCGAGATATGGACTATCGATAATTTACACCTTAGGCTCTGCTTCTAACTTGGGCCCAAATTGTAAAATGGTCTTATCTATTGGCGATTTCGTTCCAATTCACATTCCAAGTAGTATTCGGCATGCTAATTACATTGCCGGTTGCCAAATTGCATTATCTCTTATAGTTTCCGAGATATGGACTATCGATAATTTACACCTTAGGCTCTGCTTCTAACTTGGGCCCAAATTGTAAAATGGTCTTATCTATTGGCGATTTCGTTCCAATTCACATTCCAAGTAATATTCGGCATGCTAATTACATTGCCGGTTGCCATATTGCATTATCTCTTATAGTTTCCGAGATATGGACTATCGATAATTTACACCTTAGGCTCTGCTTCTAACTTGGGCCCAAATTGTAAAATGGTCTTATCTATTGGCGATTTCGTTGCAATTCACATCCCAAGTAATATTCGGCATGCTAATTACATTGCCGGTTACCAAATTGCATTATCTCTTATAGTTTCCGAGATATGGACTATCGATAATTTACACCTTAGGCTCTGCTTCTAACTTGGGCCCAAATTGTAAAATGGTCTTATCTATTGGCGATTTCGTTCCAATTCACATTCCAAGTAATATTCGGCATGCTAATTACATTGCCGGTTGCCAAATTGCATTATCTCTTATAGTTTCCGAGATATGGACTATCGATAATTTACACCATAGGCTCTGCTTCTAACTTGGGCCCAAATTGTAAAATGGCCTTATCTATTGGCGATTTCGTTCCAATTCACATTCCAAGTAATATTCGGCATGCTAATTACATTGCCGGTTGCCAAATTGAATTATCTCTTATAGTTTCCGAGATATGGACTATCGATAATTTACACCTTAGGCTCTGCTTCTAACTTGGGCCCAAATTGTAAAATGGTCTTACCTATTGGCGATTTCGTTCCAATTCACATTCCAAGTAATATTCGGCATGCTAATTACATTGCCGGTTGCCAAATTGCATTATCTCTTATAGTTTCCGAGATATGGACTATCGATAATTTACACCTTAGGCTCTGCTTCTAACTTGGGCCCAAATTGTAAAATGGTCTTATCTATTGGCGATTTCGTTCCAATTCACATTCCAAGTAATATTCGGCATGCTAATTACATTGCCGGTTGCCAAATTTCATTATCTCTTATAGTTTCAGAGATATGGACTATCGATAATTTACACCTTAGGCTCTGCTTCTAACTTAGGCCCAAACTGTAAAATGGCCTTATCTATTGGCGATTTCGTTCCAATTCACATTCCAAGTAGTATTCGGCATGCTAATTACATTGCCGGTTGCCAAATTGCATTATCTCTTATAGTTTCCGAGATATGGACTATCGATAATTTACACCTTAGGCTCTGCTTCTAACTTGGGCCCAAATAGTAAAATGGTCTTATCTATTGGCGATTTCGTCCCAATTCACATTCCAAGTGATATTCGACATGCTAATTACATTGCCGGTTTCGAAATTGCATTATCTCTTATAGTTTCCGAGATATGGACTATCAATAATTTACACCTTAGGCTCTGCTTCTAACTTGGGCCCAAATTGTAAAATGGTCTTATCTATTGGCGATTTCGTCCCAATTCACATTCCAAGTGATATTCGGCATGCTAATTACATTGCCGGTTTCGAAATGGCATTATCTCTTATAGTTTACGAGATATGGACTATCAATAATTTACACCTTAGGCTCTGCTTCTAACTTGGGCCCAAATTGTAAAATGGTCTTATCTATTGGCGATTTCGTTGCAATTCACATTCCAAGTAATATTCGGCATGCTAATTACATTGCCGGTTGCAAAATTGCATTATCTCTTATAGTTTCCGAGATATGGACTATCGATAATTTACACCTTAGGCTCTGCTTCTAACTTGGGCCCAAATTGTAAAATGGTCTTATCTATTGGCGATTTCGTTCCAATTCACATTCCAAGTAATATTCGGCATGCTAATTACATTGCCGGTTGCCAAATTGCATTATCTCTTATAGTTTCCGAGATATGGACTATCGATAATTTACACCTTAGGCTCTGCTTCTAACTTGGGCCCAAATTGTAAAATGGTCTTATCTATTGGCGATTTCGTTCCAATTCACATTCCAAGTAATATTCGGCATGCTAATTACATTGCCGGTTGCCAAATTGCATTATCTCTTATAGTTTCCGAGATATGGACTATCGATAATTTACACCTTAGGCTCTGCTTCTAACTTGGGCCCAAATTGTAAAATGGTCTTACCTATTGGCGATTTCGTTCCAATTCACACTCCAAGTAATATTCGGCATGCTAATTACATTGCCGGTTGCGAAATTGCATTATCTCTTATAGTTTCCGAGATATGGACTATCAATAATTTACATCTTAGGCTCTGCTTCTAACTTGGGCCCAAATTGTAAAATGGTCTTATCTATTGGCGATTTCGTTCCAATTCACATTCCAAGTAATATTCGGCATGCTAATTACATTGCCGGTTGCCAAATTGCATTATCTCTTATAGTTTCCGAGATATGGACTATCGATAATTTACACCTTAGGCTCTGCTTCTAACTTGGGCCCAAATTGTAAAATGGTCTTATCTATTGGCGATTTCGTTCCAATTCACATTCCAAGTAATATTCGGCATGCTAATTACATTGCCGGTTGCCAAATTGCATTATCTCTTATAGTTTCCGAGATATGGACTATCGATAATTTACACCTTAGGCTCTGCTTCTAACTTGGGCCCAAATTGTAAAATGGTCTTATCTATTGGCGATTTCGTCCCAATTCACATTCCAAGTGATATTCGGCATGCTAATTACATTGCCGGTTGCGAAATTGCATTATCTCTTATAGTTTCCGAGATATGGACTATCAATAATTTACACCTTAGGCTCTGCTTCTAACTTGGGCCCCAAATTGTAAAATGGTCTTATCTATTGGCGATTTCGTTCCAATTCACATTCCAAGTAATATTCGGCATGCTAATTACATTGCCGGTTGCCAAATTGCATTATCTCTTATAGTTTCCGAGATATGGACTATCGATAATTTACACCTTAGGCTCTGCTTCTAACTTGGGCCCAAATTGTAAAATGGTCTTATCTATTGGCGATTTCGTTTCCAATTCACATTCCAAGTTATATTCGGCATGCTAATTACATTGCCGGTTGCCAAATTGCATTATCTCTTATAGTTTCCGAGATATGGACTATCGATAATTTACACCTTAGGCTCTGCTTCTAACTTGGGCCCAAATTGTAAAATGGTCTTATCTATTGGCGATTTCGTTCCAATTCACATTCCAAGTAATATTCGGCATGCTAATTACATTGCCGGTTGCCAAATTGCATTATCTCTTATAGTTTCCGAGATATGGACTATCGATAATTTACACCTTAGGCTCTGCTTCTAACTTGGGCCCAAATTGTAAAATGGTCTTATCTATTGGCGATTTCGTTCCAATTCACACTCCAAGTAATATTCGGCATGCTAATTACATTGCCGGTTGCGAAATTGCATTATCTCTTATAGTTTCCGAGATATGGACTATCAATAATTTACACCTTAGGCTCTGCTTCTAACTTGGGCCCAAATAGTAAAATGGTCTTATCTATTGGCGATTTCGTCCCAATTCACATTCCAAGTGATATTCGGCATGCTAATTACATTGCCGGTTTCGAAATTGCATTATCTCTTATAGTTTCCGAGATATGGACTATCAATAATTTACACCTTAGGCTCTGCTTCTAACTTGGGCCCAAATTGTAAAATGGTCTTATCTATTGGCGATTTCGTCCCAATTCACATTCCAAGTGATATTCGGCATGCTAATTACATTGCCGGTTCGAAATTGCATTATCTCTTATAGTTTACGAGATATGGACTATCAATAATTTACACCTTAGGCTCTGCTTCTAACTTGGGCCCAAATTGTAAAATGGTCTTATCTATTGGCGATTTCGTTGCAATTCACATTCCAAGTAACATTCGGCATGCTAATTACATTGCCGGTTGCCAAATTGCATTATCTCTTATAGTTTCCGAGATATAGACTATCGATAATTTACACCTTAGGCTCTGCTTCTAACTTGGGCCCAAATTGTAAAATGGTCTTATCTATTGGCGATTTCGTTCCAATTCACATTCCAAGTAATATTCGTCATGCTAATTACATTGCCGGTTGCCAAATTGCATTATCTCTTATAGTTTCCGAGATATGGACTATCGATAATTTACACCTTAGGCTCTGCTTCTAACTTGGGCCCAAATTGTAAAATGGTCTTATCTATTGGCGATTTCGTTCCAATTCACATTCCAAGTAATATTCGGCATGCTAATTACATTGCCGGTTGCCAAATTGCATTATCTCTTATAGTTTCCGAGATATGGACTATCGATAATTTACACCTTAGGCTCTGCTTCTAACTTGGGCCCAATTTGTAAAATGGTCTTACCTATTGGCGATTTCGTTCCAATTCACACTCCAAGTAATATTCGGCATGCTAATTACATTGCCGGTTGCGAAATTGCATTATCTCTTATAGTTTCCGAGATATGGACTATCAATAATTTACACCTTAGGCTCTGCTTCTAACTTGGACCCAAATTGTAAAATGGTCTTATCTATTGGCGATTTCGTTCCAATTCACATTCCAAGTAATATTCGGCATGATAATTACATTGCCGGTTGCCAAATTGCATTATCTCTTATAGTTTCCGAGATATGGACTATCGATAATTTACACCTTAGGCTCTGCTTCTAACTTGGGCCCAAATTGTAAAATGGTCTTATCTATTGGCGATTTCGTTCCAATTCACATTCCAAGTAATATTCGGCATGCTAATTACATTGCCGGTTGCCAAATTGCATTATCTCTTATAGTTTCCGAGATATGGACTATCGATAATTTACACCTTAGGCTCTGCTTCTAACTTGGGCCCAAATTGTAAAATGGTCTTATCTATTGGCGATTTCGTCCCAATTCACATTCCAAGTGATATTCGGCATTCTAATTACATTGCCGGTTGCGAAATTGTATTATCTCTTATAGTTTCCGAGATATGGACTATCAATAATTTACACCTTAGGCTCTGCTTCTAACTTGGGCCCAAATTGTAAAATGGTCTTATCTATTGGCAATTTCGTTCCAATTCACATTCCAAGTAATATTCGGCATGCTAATTACTTTGCCGGTTGCCAAATTGCATTATCTCTTATAGTTTCCGAGATATGGACTATCGATAATTTACACCTTAGGCTCTGCTTCTAACTTGGGCCCAAATTGTAAAATGGTCTTACCTATTGGCGATTTCGTTCCAATTCACACTCCAAGTAATATTCGGCATGCTAATTACATTGCCGGTTGCGAAATTGCATTATCTCTTATAGTTTCCGAGATATGGACTATCAATAATTTACATCTTAGGCTCTGCTTCTAACTTGGGCCCAAATTGTAAAATGGTCTTATCTATTGGCGATTTCGTTCCAATTCACATTCCAAGTAATATTCGGCATGCTAATTACATTGCCGGTTGCCAAATTGCATTATCTCTTATAGTTTCCGAGATATGGACTATCGATAATTTACACCTTAGGCTCTGCTTCTAACTTGGGCCCAAATTGTAAAATGGTCTTATCTATTGGCGATTTCGTTCCAATTCACATTCCAAGTAATATTCGGCATGCTAATTACATTGCCGGTTGCCAAATTGCATTATCTCTTATAGTTTCCGAGATATGGACTATCGATAATTTACACCTTAGGCTCTGCTTCTAACTTGGGCCCAAATTGTAAAATGGTCTTATCTATTGGCGATTTCGTCCCAATTCACATTCCAAGTGATATTCGGCATGCTAATTACATTGCCGGTTGCGAAATTGCATTATCTCTTATAGTTTCCGAGATATGGACTATCAATAATTTACACCTTAGGCTCTGCTTCTAACTTGGGCCCAAATTGTAAAATGGTCTTATCTATTGGCGATTTCGTTCCAATTCACATTCCAAGTAATATTCGGCATGCTAATTACATTGCCGGTTGCCAAATTGCATTATCTCTTATAGTTTCCGAGATATGGACTATCGATAATTTACACCTTAGGCTCTGCTTCTAACTTGGGCCCAAATTGTAAAATGGTCTTATCTATTGGCGATTTCGTTCCAATTCACATTCCAAGTTATATTCGGCATGCTAATTACATTGCCGGTTGCCAAATTGCATTATCTCTTATAGTTTCCGAGATATGGACTATCGATAATTTACACCTTAGGCTCTGCTTCTAACTTGGGCCCAAATTGTAAAATGGTCTTATCTATTGGCGATTTCGTTCCAATTCACATTCCAAGTAATATTCGGCATGCTAATTACATTGCCGGTTGCCAAATTGCATTATCTCTTATAGTTTCCGAGATATGGACTATCGATAATTTACACCTTAGGCTCTGCTTCTAACTTGGGCCCAAATTGTAAAATGGTCTTATCTATTGGCGATTTCGTTCCAATTCACACTCCAAGTAATATTCGGCATGCTAATTACATTGCCGGTTGCGAAATTGCATTATCTCTTATAGTTTCCGAGATATGGACTATCAATAATTTACACCTTAGGCTCTGCTTCTAACTTGGGCCCAAATAGTAAAATGGTCTTATCTATTGGCGATTTCGTCCCAATTCACATTCCAAGTGATATTCGGCATGCTAATTACATTGCCGGTTTCGAAATTGCATTATCTCTTATAGTTTCCGAGATATGGACTATCAATAATTTACACCTTAGGCTCTGCTTCTAACTTGGGCCCAAATTGTAAAATGGTCTTATCTATTGGCGATTTCGTCCCAATTCACATTCCAAGTGATATTCGGCATGCTAATTACATTGCCGGTTTCGAAATTGCATTATCTCTTATAGTTTACGAGATATGGACTATCAATAATTTACACCTTAGGCTCTGCTTCTAACTTGGGCCCAAATTGTAAAATGGTCTTATCTATTGGCGATTTCGTTGCAATTCACATTCCAAGTAACATTCGGCATGCTAATTACATTGCCGGTTGCCAAATTGCATTATCTCTTATAGTTTCCGAGATATAGACTATCGATAATTTACACCTTAGGCTCTGCTTCTAACTTGGGCCCAAATTGTAAAATGGTCTTATCTATTGGCGATTTCGTTCCAATTCACATTCCAAGTAATATTCGTCATGCTAATTACATTGCCGGTTGCCAAATTGCATTATCTCTTATAGTTTCCGAGATATGGACTATCGATAATTTACACCTTAGGCTCTGCTTCTAACTTGGGGCCCAAATTGTAAAATGGTCTTATCTATTGGCGATTTCGTTCCAATTCACATTCCAAGTAATATTCGGCATGCTAATTACATTGCCGGTTGCCAAATTGCATTATCTCTTATAGTTTCCGAGATATGGACTATCGATAATTTACACCTTAGGCTCTGCTTCTAACTTGGGCCCAATTTGTAAAATGGTCTTACCTATTGGCGATTTCGTTCCAATTCACACTCCAAGTAATATTCGGCATGCTAATTACATTGCCGGTTGCGAAATTGCATTATCTCTTATAGTTTCCGAGATATGGACTATCAATAATTTACACCTTAGGCTCTGCTTCTAACTTGGACCCAAATTGTAAAATGGTCTTATCCATTGGCGATTTCGTTCCAATTCACATTCCAAGTAATATTCGGCATGATAATTACATTGCCGGTTGCCAAATTGCATTATCTCTTATAGTTTCCGAGATATGGACTATCGATAATTTACACCTTAGGCTCTGCTTCTAACTTGGGCCCAAATTGTAAAATGGTCTTATCTATTGGCGATTTCGTTCCAATTCACATTCCAAGTAATATTCGGCATGCTAATTACATTGCCGGTTGCCAAATTGCATTATCTCTTATAGTTTCCGAGATATGGACTATCGATAATTTACACCTTAGGCTCTGCTTCTAACTTGGGCCCAAATTGTAAAATGGTCTTATCTATTGGCGATTTCGTCCCAATTCACATTCCAAGTGATATTCGGCATTCTAATTACATTGCCGGTTGCGAAATTGTATTATCTCTTATAGTTTCCGAGATATGGACTATCAATAATTTACACCTTAGGCTCTGCTTCTAACTTGGGCCCAAATTGTAAAATGGTCTTATCTATTGGCGATTTCGTTCCAATTCACATTCCAAGTTATATTGGGCATGCTAATTACATTGCCGGTTGCCAAATTGCATTATCTCTTATAGTTTCCGAGATATGGACTATCGATAATTTACACCTTAGGCTCTGCTTCTAACTTGGACCCAAATTGTAAAATGGTCTTATCTATTGGCGATTTCGTTCCAATTCACATTCCAAGTAATATTCGGCATGCTAATTACATTGCCGGTTGCCAAATTGCATTATCTCTTATAGTTTCCGAGATATGGACTATCGATAATTTACACCTTAGGCTCTGCTTCTAACTTGGGCCCAAATTGTAAAATGGTCTTATCTATTGGCGATTTCGTTCCAATTCACACTCCAAGTAATATTCGGCATGCTAATTACATTGCCGGTTGCGAAATTGCATTATCTCTTATAGTTTCCGAGATATGGACTATCAATAATTTACACCTTAGGCTCTGCTTCTAACTTGGGCCCAAATTGTAAAATGGTCTTATCTATTGGCGATTCCGTTCCAATTCACATTCCAAGTAATATTCGGCATGCTAATTACGTTGCCGATTGCCAAATTGCATTCTCTCTTATAGTTTCCGAGATATGGACTATCGACATCTTGCAATATTGGCTCTGCTTCTAACTTGGGCCAGAATTGTAAAATGGTCTTATGAATTAGCGATTTCGTTGTAATTCACATTCCAAGTAATATTCGGCATGCTAATTACATTGCCGGTTGCCAAATTGCATTATCTCTTATAGTTTCCGAGATATGGGACTATCGATAATTTACACCTTAGGCTCTGCTTCTAACTTGGGCCCAAATTGTAAAATGGTCTTATCTATTGGCGATTTCGGTCCAATTCACATTCCAAGTAATATTCGGCATGCTAATTACATTGCCGGTTGCCAAATTGAATTATCTCTTATAGTTTCCGAGATATGGACTATCGATAATTTACACCTTAGGCTCTGCTTCTAACTTGGGCCCAAATTGTAAAATGGTCTTACCTATTGGCGATTTCGTTCCAATTCACATTCCAAGTAATATTCGGCATGCTAATTACATTGCCGGTTGCCAAATTGCATTATCTCTTATGGTTTCCGAGATATGGACTATCGATAATTTACACCTTAGGCTCTGCTTCTAACTTGGGCCCAAATTGTAAAATGGTCTTATCTATTGGCGATTTCGTTTCCAATTCACATTCCAAGTAATATTCGGCATGCTAATTACATTGCCGGTTGCCAAATTGCATTATCTCTTATAGTTCCCGAGATATGGACTATCGATAATTTACACCTTAGGCTCTGCTTCTAACTTGGGCCCAAATTGTAAAATGGTCTTATCTATTGGCGATTTCGTTCCAATTCACATTCCAAGTAATATTCGGCATGCTAATTACATTGCCGGTTGCCAAATTTCATTATCTCTTATAGTTTCAGAGATATGGACTATCGATAATTTACACCTTAGGCTCTGCTTCTAACTTGGGCCCAAATTGTAAAATGGTCTTATCTATTGGCGATTTCGTTCCAATTCACACTCCAAGTAGTATTCAGCATGCTAATTACATTGCCGGTTGCCAAATTGCATTATCTCTTATAGTTTCCGAGATATGGACTATCGATAATTTACACCTTAGGCTCTGCTTCTAACTTGGGCCCAAATAGTAAAATGGCCTTATCTATTGGCGATTTCGTCCCAATTCACATTCCAAGTGATATTCGGCATGCTAATTACATTGCCGGTTTCGAAATTGCATTATCTCTTATAGTTTCCGAGATATGGACTATCAATAATTTACACCTTAGGCTCTGCTTCTAACTTGGGCCCAAATTGTAAAATGGTCTTATCTATTGGCGATTTCGTCCCAATTCACATTCCAAGTGATATTCGGCATGCTAATTACATTGCCGGTTTCGAAATTGCATTATCTCTTATAGTTTACGAGATATGGACTATCAATAATTTACACCTTAGGCTCTGCTTCTAACTTGGGCCCAAATTGTAAAATGGTCTTATCTATTGGCGATTTCGTTCCAATTCACATTCCAAGTAATATTCGGCATGCTAATTACATTGCCGGTTGCCAAATTGCATTATCTCTTATAGTTTCCGAGATATGGACTATCGATAATTTACACCTTAGCCTCTGCTTCTAACTTGGGCCCAAATTGTAAAATGGTCTTATCTATTGGCGATTTCGTTCCAATTCACATTCCAAGTAATATTCGGCATGCTAATTACATTGCCGGTTGCCAAATTGCATTATCTCTTATAGTTTCCGAGATATGGACTATCGATAATTTACACCTTAGGCTCTGCTTCTAACTTGGGCCCAAATTGTAAAATGGTCTTATCTATTGGCGATTCCGTTCCAATTCACATTCCAAGTAATATTCGGCATGCTAATTACGTTGCCGATTGCCAAATTGCATTCTCTCTTATAGTTTCCGAGATATGGACTATCGACATCTTGCAATATTGGCTCTGCTTCTAACTTGGGCCAGAATTGTAAAATGGTCTTATGAATTAGCGATTTCGTTGTAATTCACATTCCAAGTAATATTCGGCATGCTAATTACATTGCCGGTTGCCAAATTGCATTATCTCTTATAGTTTCCGAGATATGGACTATCGATAATTTACACCTTAGGCTCTGCTTCTAACTTGGGCCCAAATTGTAAAATGGTCTTATCTATTGGCGATTTCGTTCCAATTCACATTCCAAGTAATATTCGGCATGCTAATTACATTGCCGGTTGCCAAATTGAATTATCTCTTATAGTTTCCGAGATATGGACTATCGATAATTTACACCTTAGGCTCTGCTTCTAACTTGGGCCCAAATTGTAAAATGGTCTTACCTATTGGCGATTTCGTTCCAATTCACATTCCAAGTAATATTCGGCATGCTAATTACATTGCCGGTTGCCAAATTGCATTATCTCTTATAGTTTCCGAGATATGGACTATCGATAATTTACACCTTAGGCTCTGCTTCTAACTTGGGCCCAAATTGTAAAATGGTCTTATCTATTGGCGATTTCGTTCCAATTCACATTCCAAGTAATATTCGGCATGCTAATTACATTGCCGGTTGCCAAATTGCATTATCTCTTATAGTTCCCGAGATATGGACTATCGATAATTTACACCTTAGGCTCTGCTTCTAACTTGGGCCCAAATTGTAAAATGGTCTTATCTATTGGCGATTTCGTTCCAATTCACATTCCAAGTAATATTCGGCATGCTAATTACATTGCCGGTTGCCAAATTTCATTATCTCTTATAGTTTCAGAGATATGGACTATCGATAATTTACACCTTAGGCTCTGCTTCTAACTTGGGCCCAAATTGTAAAATGGTCTTATCTATTGGCGATTTCGTTCCAATTCACACTCCAAGTAGTATTCAGCATGCTAATTACATTGCCGGTTGCCAAATTGCATTATCTCTTATAGTTTCCGAGATATGGACTATCGATAATTTACACCTTAGGCTCTGCTTCTAACTTGGGCCCAAATTGTAAAATGGTCTTATCTATTGGCGATTTCGTTCCAATTCACATTCCAAGTAATATTCGGCATGCTAATTACATTGCCGGTTGCCAAATTGCATTATCTCTTATAGTTTCCGAGATATGGACTATCGATAATTTACACCTTAGGCTCTGCTTCTAACTTGGGCCCAAATTGTAAAATGGTCTTATCTAATGGCGATTTCGTCCCAATTCACATTCCAAGTGATATTCGGCATGCTAATTACATTGCCGGTTGCGAAATTGCATTATCTCTTATAGTTTCCGTGATATGGACTATCAATAATTTACACCTTAGGCTCTGCTTCTAACTTGGGCCCAAATTGTAAAATGGTCTTATCTATTGGCGATTTCGTTCCAATTCACATTCCAAGTAATATTCGGCATGCTAATTACATTGCCGGTTGCCAAATTGCATTATCTCTTATAGTTTCCGAGATATGGACTATCGATAATTTACAGCTTAGGCTCTGCTTCTAACTTGGGCCCAAATTGTAAAATGGTCTTATCTATTGGCGATTTCGTTCCAATTCACATTCCAAGTTATATTCGGCATGCTAATTACATTGCCGGTTGCCAAATTGCATTATCTCTTATAGTTTCCGAGATATGGACTATCGATAATTTACACCTTAGGCTCTGCTTCTAACTTGGGCCCAAATTGTAAAATGGTCTTATCTATTGGCGATTTCGTTCCAATTCACATTCCAAGTAATATTCGGCATGCTAATTACATTGCCGGTTGCCAAATTGCATTATCTCTTATAGTTTCCGAGATATGGACTATCGATAATTTACACCTTAGGCTCTGCTTCTAACTTGGGCCCAAATTGTAAAATGGTCTTATCTATTGGCGATTTCGTTCCAATTCACACTCCAAGTAATATTCGGCATGCTAATTACATTGCCGGTTGCGAAATTGCATTATCTCTTATAGTTTCCGAGATATGGACTATCAATAATTTACACCTTAGGCTCTGCTTCTAACTTGGGCCCAAATTGTAAAATGGTCTTATCTATTGGCGATTCCGTTCCAATTCACATTCCAAGTAATATTCGGCATGCCAATTACATTGCCGGTTGCCAAATTGCATTATCTCTTATAGTTTCCGAGATATGGACTATCGATAATTTACACCTTAGGCTCTGCTTCTAACTTGGGCCCAAATTGTAAAATGGTCTTATCTATTGGCGATTTCGTTCCAATTCACATTTCAAGTAATATTCGGCATGCTAATTACATTGCCGGTTGCCAAATTGCATTATCTCTTATAGTTTCCGAGATATGGACTATCGATAATTTACACCTTAGGCTCTGCTTCTAACTTGGGCCCAAATTGTAAAATGGTCTTATCTATTGGCGATTTCGTTCCAATTCACATTCCAAGTAATATTCGGCATGCTAATTACATTGCCGGTTGCCAAATTGCATTATCTCTTATAGTTTCCGAGATATGGACTATCGATAATTTACACCTTAGGCTCTGCTTCTAACTTGGGCCCAAATTGTAAAATGGTCTTCTCTATTGGCGATTTCGTTCCAATTCACATTCCAAGTAATATTCGGCAGGCTTATTACATTGCCGGTTGCCAAATTGCATTATCTCTTATAGTTTCCGAGATATGGACTATCGATAATTTACACCTTAGGCTCTGCTTCTAACTTGGGCCCAAATTGTAAAATGGTCTTATCTATTGGCGATTTCGTTCCAATTCACATTCCAAGTAATATTCGGCATGCTAATTACATTGCCGGTTGCCAAATTGTATTATCTCTTATAGTTTCCGAGATATGGACTATCGATAATTTACACCTTAGGCTCTGCTTCTAACTTGGGCCCAAATTGTAAAATGGTCTTCTCTATTGGCGATTTCGTTCCAATTCACATTCCAAGTAATATTCGGCATGCTAATTACATTGCCGGTTGCCAAATAGCATTATCTCTTATAGCTTCCGAGATATGGACTATCGATAATTTACACCTTAGGCTCTGCTTCTAACTTGGGCCCAAATTGTAAAACGGTCTTATCTATTGGCGATTTCGTTCCAATTCACATTCCAAGTAATATTCGGCATGCTAATTACATTGCCGGTTGCCAAATTGCATTATCTCTTATAGTTTCCGAGATATGGACTATCGATAATTTACACCTTAGGCTCTGCTTCTAACTTGGGCCCAAATTGTAAAATGGTCTTCTCTATTGGCGATTTCGTTCCAATTCACATTCCAAGTAATATTCGGCATGCTAATTACATTGCCGGTTGCCAAATTGCATTATCTCTTATAGTTTCCGAGATATGGACTATCGATAATTTACACCTTAGGCTCTGCTTCTAACTTGGGCCCAAATTGTAAAATCGTCTTATCTATTGGCGATTTCGTTCCAATTCACATTCCAAGTAATATTCGGCATGCTAATTACATTGCCGGTTGCCAAATTGCATTATCTCTTATAGTTTCCGAGATATGGACTATCGGTAATTTACACCTTAGGCTCTGCTTCTAACTTGGGCCCAAATTGTAAAATTGTCTTATCTATTGGCGATTTCGTTCCAATTCACATTCCAAGTAATATCCGGCATGCTAATTACATTGCCGGTTGCCAAATTGAATTATCTCTTATAGTTTCCGAGATATGGACTATCGATAATTTACACCTTAGGCTCTGCTTCTAACTTGGGCCCAAATTGTAAAATGGTCTTACCTATTGGCGATTTCGTTCCAATTCACATTCCAAGTAATATTCGGCATGCTAATTACATTGCCGGTTGCCAAATTGCATTATCTCTTATAGTTTCCGAGATATGGACTATCGATAATTTACACCTTAGGCTCTGCTTCTAACTTGGGCCCATATTGTAAAATGGTCTTATCTATTGGCGATTTCGTTCCAATTCACATTCCAAGTAATATTCGGCATGCTAATTACATTGCCGGTTGCCAAATTGCATTATCTCTTATAGTTTCCGAGATATGGACTATCGATAATTTACATCTTAGGCTCTGCTTCTAACTTGGGCCCAAATTGTAAAATGGTCTTATCTATTGGCGATTTCGTTCCAATTCACATTCCAAGTAATATTCGGCATGCTAATTACATTGTCGGTTGCCAAATTGCATTATCTCTTATAGTTTCCGAGATATGGACTATCGATAATTTACACCTTAGGCTCTGCTTCTAACTTGGGCCCAAATTCTAAAATGGTCTTATCTATTTTCGATTTCATTCCAATTCACATTCCAAGTAATATTCGGCATGCTAATTACATTGCCGGTTGCCAAATTGCATTATCTCTTATAGTTTCCGAGATATGGACTATCGATAATTTACACCTTAGGCTCTGCTTCTAACTTGGGCCCAAATTGTAAAATGGTCTTATCTATTGGCGATTTCGTTCCAATTCACATTCCAAGTAATATTCGGCATGCTAATTACATTGCCGGTTGCCAAATTGAATTATCTCTTATAGTTTCCGAGATATGGACTATCGATAATTTACACCTTAGGCTCTGCTTCTAACTTGGGCCCAAATTGTAAAATGGTCTTACCTATTGGCGATTTCGTTCCAATTCACATTCCAAGTAATATTCGGCATGCTAATTACATTGCCGGTTGCCAAATTGCATTATCTCTTATAGTTTCCGAGATATGGACTATCGATAATTTACACCTTAGGCTCTGCTTCTAACTTGGGCCCAAATTGTAAAATGGTCTTATCTATTGGCGATTTCGTTCCAATTCACATTCCAAGTAATATTCGGCATGCTAATTACATTGCCGGTTGCCAAATTGCATTATCTCTTATAGTTCCCGAGATATGGACTATCGATAATTTACACCTTAGGCTCTGCTTCTAACTTGGGCCCAAATTGTAAAATGGTCTTATCTATTGGCGATTTCGTTCCAATTCACATTCCAAGTAATATTCGGCATGCTAATTACATTGCCGGTTGCCAAATTTCATTATCTCTTATAGTTTCAGAGATATGGACTATCGATAATTTACACCTTAGGCTCTGCTTCTAACTTGGGCCCAAATTGTAAAATGGTCTTATCTATTGGCGATTTCGTTCCAATTCACACTCCAAGTAGTATTCAGCATGCTAATTACATTGCCGGTTGCCAAATTGCATTATCTCTTATAGTTTCCGAGATATGGACTATCGATAATTTACACCTTAGGCTCTGCTTCTAACTTGGGCCCAAATTGTAAAATGGTCTTATCTATTGGCGATTTCGTTCCAATTCACATTCCAAGTAATATTCGGCATGCTAATTACATTGCCGGTTGCCAAATTGCATTATCTCTTATAGTTTCCGAGATATGGACTATCGATAATTTACACCTTAGGCTCTGCTTCTAACTTGGGCCCAAATTGTAAAATGGTCTTATCTAATGGCGATTTCGTCCCAATTCACATTCCAAGTGATATTCGGCATGCTAATTACATTGCCGGTTGCGAAATTGCATTATCTCTTATAGTTTCCGTGATATGGACTATCAATAATTTACACCTTAGGCTCTGCTTCTAACTTGGGCCCAAATTGTAAAATGGTCTTATCTATTGGCGATTTCGTTCCAATTCACATTCCAAGTAATATTCGGCATGCTAATTACATTGCCGGTTGCCAAATTGCATTATCTCTTATAGTTTCCGAGATATGGACTATCGATAATTTACAGCTTAGGCTCTGCTTCTAACTTGGGCCCAAATTGTAAAATGGTCTTATCTATTGGCGATTTCGTTCCAATTCACATTCCAAGTTATATTTGGCATGCTAATTACATTGCCGGTTGCCAAATTGCATTATCTCTTATAGTTTCCGAGATATGGACTATCGATAATTTACACCTTAGGCTCTGCTTCTAACTTGGGCCCAAATTGTAAAATGGTCTTATCTATTGGCGATTTCGTTCCAATTCACATTCCAAGTAATATTCGGCATGCTAATTACATTGCCGGTTGCCAAATTGCATTATCTCTTATAGTTTCCGAGATATGGACTATCGATAATTTACACCTTAAGCTCTGCTTCTAACTTGGGCCCAAATTGTAAAATGGTCTTATCTATTGGCGATTTCGTTCCAATTCACACTCCAAGTAATATTCGGCATGCTAATTACATTGCCGGTTGCGAAATTGCATTATCTCTTATAGTTTCCGAGATATGGACTATCAATAATTTACACCTTAGGCTCTGCTTCTAACTTGGGCCCAAATTGTAAAATGGTCTTATCTATTGGCGATTCCGTTCCAATTCACATTCCAAGTAATATTCGGCATGCCAATTACATTGCCGGTTGCCAAATTGCATTATCTCTTATAGTTTCCGAGATATGGACTATCGATAATTTACACCTTAGGCTCTGCTTCTAACTTGGGCCCAAATTGTAAAATGGTCTTATCTATTGGCGATTTCGTTCCAATTCACATTTCAAGTAATATTCGGCATGCTAATTACATTGCCGGTTGCCAAATTGCATTATCTCTTATAGTTTCCGAGATATGGACTATCGATAATTTACACCTTAGGCTCTGCTTCTAACTTGGGCCCAAATTGTAAAATGGTCTTATCTATTGGCGATTTCGTTCCAATTCACATTCCAAGTAATATTCGGCATGCTAATTACATTGCCGGTTGCCAAATTGCATTATCTCTTATAGTTTCCGAGATATGGACTATCGATAATTTACACCTTAGGCTCTGCTTCTAACTTGGGCCCAAATTGTAAAATGGTCTTCTCTATTGGCGATTTCGTTCCAATTCACATTCCAAGTAATATTCGGCAGGCTTATTACATTGCCGGTTGCCAAATTGCATTATCTCTTATAGTTTCCGAGATATGGACTATCGATAATTTACACCTTAGGCTCTGCTTCTAACTTGGGCCCAAATTGTAAAATGGTCTTATCTATTGGCGATTTCGTTCCAATTCACATTCCAAGTAATATTCGGCATGCTAATTACATTGCCGGTTGCCAAATTGCATTATCTCTTATAGTTTCCGAGATATGGACTATCGATAATTTACACCTTAGGCTCTGCTTCTAACTTGGGCCCAAATTGTAAAATGGTCTTCTCTATTGGCGATTTCGTTCCAATTCACATTCCAAGTAATATTCGGCATGCTAATTACATTGCCGGTTGCCAAATAGCATTATCTCTTATAGCTTCCGAGATATGGACTATCGATAATTTACACCTTAGGCTCTGCTTCTAACTTGGGCCCAAATTGTAAAACGGTCTTATCTATTGGCGATTTCGTTCCAATTCACATTCCAAGTAATATTCGGCATGCTAATTACATTGCCGGTTGCCAAATTGCATTATCTCTTATAGTTTCCGAGATATGGACTATCGATAATTTACACCTTAGGCTCTGCTTCTAACTTGGGCCCAAATTGTAAAATGGTCTTCTCTATTGGCGATTTCGTTCCAATTCACATTCCAAGTAATATTCGGCATGCTAATTACATTGCCGGTTGCCAAATTGCATTATCTCTTATAGTTTCCGAGATATGGACTATAGATAATTTACACCTTAGGCTCTGCTTCTAACTTGGGCCCAAATTGTAAAATCGTCTTATCTATTGGCGATTTCGTTCCAATTCACATTCCAAGTAATATTCGGCATGCTAATTACATTGCCGGTTGCCAAATTGCATTATCTCTTATAGTTTCCGAGATATGGACTATCGGTAATTTACACCTTAGGCTCTGCTTCTAACTTGGGCCCAAATTGTAAAATTGTCTTATCTATTGGCGATTTCGTTCCAATTCACATTCCAAGTAATATCCGGCATGCTAATTACATTGCCGGTTGCCAAATTGAATTATCTCTTATAGTTTCCGAGATATGGACTATCGATAATTTACACCTTAGGCTCTGCTTCTAACTTGGGCCCAAATTGTAAAATGGTCTTACCTATTGGCGATTTCGTTCCAATTCACATTCCAAGTAATATTCGGCATGCTAATTACATTGCCGGTTGCCAAATTGCATTATCTCTTATAGTTTCCGAGATATGGACTATCGATAATTTACACCTTAGGCTCTGCTTCTAACTTGGGCCCATATTGTAAAATGGTCTTATCTATTGGCGATTTCGTTCCAATTCACATTCCAAGTAATATTCGGCATGCTAATTACATTGCCGGTTGCCAAATTGCATTATCTCTTATAGTTTCCGAGATATGGACTATCGATAATTTACATCTTAGGCTCTGCTTCTAACTTGGGCCCAAATTGTAAAATGGTCTTATCTATTGGCGATTTCGTTCCAATTTACATTCCAAGTAATATTCGGCATGCTAATTACATTGTCGGTTGCCAAATTGCATTATCTCTTATAGTTTCCGAGATATGGACTATCGATAATTTACACCTTAGGCTCTGCTTCTAACTTGGGCCCAAATTCTAAAATGGTCTTATCTATTTTCGATTTCATTCCAATTCACATTCCAAGTAATATTCGGCATGCTAATTACATTGCCGGTTGCCAAATTGCATTATCTCTTATAGTTTCCGAGATATGGACTATCGATAATTTACACCTTAGGCTCTGCTTCTAACTTGGGCCCAAATTGTAAAATGGTCTTATCTATTGGCGATTTCGTTCCAATTCACATTCCAAGTAATATTCGGCATGCTAATTACATTGCCGGTTGCCAAATTGCATTATCTCTTATAGTTTCCGAGATATGGACTATCGATAATTTACACCTTAGGCTCTGCTTCTAACTTGGGCCCAAATTGTAAAATCGTCTTATCTATTGGCGATTTCGTTCCATTTCACATTCCAAGTAATATTCGGCATGCTAATTACATTGCCGGTTGCCAAATTGCATTATCTCTTATAGTTTCCGAGATATGGACTATCGATAATTTACACCTTAGGCTCTGCTTCTAACTTGGGCCCAAATTGTAAAATGGTCTTATCTATTGGCGATTTCGTCCCAATTCACATTCCAAGTGATATTCGGCATGCTAATTACATTGCCGGTTGCGAAATTGCATTATCTCTTATAGTTTCCGAGATATGGACTATCAATAATTTACACCTTAGGCTCTGCTTCTAACTTGGGCCCAAATTGTAAAATGGTCTTATCTATTGGCGATTTCGTTCCAATTCACATTTCAAGTAATATTCGGCATGCTAATTACATTGCAGGTTGCCAAATTGCATTATCTCTTGTAGTTTCCGAGATATGGACTATCGATAATTTACACCTTAGGCTCTGCTTCTAACTTGGGCCCAAATTGTAAAATGGTCTTATCTATTGGCGATTTCGTTCCAATTCACATTCCAAGTAATATTCGGCATGCTAATTACATTACTGGTTGCCAAATTGCATTATCTCTTATAGTTTCCGAGATATGGACTATCGATAATTTACACCTTAAGCTCTGCTTCTAACTTGGGCCCAAATTGTAAAATGGTCTTATCTATTGGCGATTTCGTTCCAATTCACATTCCAAGTAATATTCGGCATGCTAATTACATTGCCGGTTGCCAAATTGCATTATCTCTTATAGTTTCCGAGATATGGACTATCGATAATTTACACCTTAGGCTCTGCTTCTAACTTGGGCCCATATTGTAAAATGGTCTTATCTATTGGCGATTTCGTTCCAATTCACATTCCAAGTAATATTCGGCATGCTAATTACATTGCCGGTTGCCAAATTGCATTATCTCTTATAGTTTCCGAGATATGGACTATCGATAATTTACACCTTAGGCTCTGCTTCTAACTTGGGCCCATATTGTAAAATGGTCTTATCTATTGGCGATTTCGTTCCAATTCACATTCCAAGTAATATTCGGCATGCTAATTACATTGCCGGTTGCCAAATTGCATTATCTCTTATAGTTTCCGAGATATGGACTATCGATAATTTACATCTTAGGCTCTGCTTCTAACTTGGGCCCATATTGTAAAATGGTCTTATCTATTGGCGATTTCTTTCCAATTCACATTCCAAGTAATATTCGGCATGCTAATTACATTGCCGGTTGCCAAATTGCATTATCTCTTATAGTTTACGAGATATGGACTATGGATAATTTACACCTTAGGCTCTGCTTCTAACTTGGGCCCAAATTCTAAAATGGTCTTATCTATTTTCGATTTTATTCCAATTCACATTCCAAGTAATATTCGGCATGCTAATTACATTGCCGGTTGCCAAATTGCATTATCTCTTATAGTTTCCGAGATATGGACTATCGATAATTTACACCTTAGGCTCTGCTTCTAACTTGGGCCCAAATTGTAAAATGGTCTTATCTATTGGCGATTTCGTTCCAATTCACATTCCAAGTAATATTCGGCATGCTAATTACATTGCCGGTTGCCAAATTGCATTATCTCTTATAGTTTCCGAGATATGGACTATCGATAATTTACACCTTAGGCTCTGCTTCTAACTTGGGCCCATATTGTAAAATGGTCTTATCTATTGGCGATTTCGTTCCATTTCACATTCCAAGTAATATTCGGCATGCTAATTACATTGCCGGTTGCCAAATTGCATTATCTCTTATAGTTTCCGAGATATGGACTATCGATAATTTACACCTTAGGCTCTGCTTCTAACTTGGGCCCAAATTGTAAAATGGTCTTATCTATTGGCGATTTCGTCCCAATTCACATTCCAAGTGATATTCGGCATGCTAATTACATTGCCGGTTGCGAAATTGCATTATCTCTTATAGTTTCCGAGATATGGACTATCAATAATTTACACCTTAGGCTCTGCTTCTAACTTGGGCCCAAATTGTAAAATGGTCTTATCTATTGGCGATTTCGTTCCAATTCACATTTCAAGTAATATTCGGCATGCTAATTACATTGCAGGTTGCCAAATTGCATTATCTCTTGTAGTTTCCGAGATATGGACTATCGATAATTTACACCTTAGGCTCTGCTTCTAACTTGGGCCCAAATTGTAAAATGGTCTTATCTATTGGCGATTTCGTTCCATTTCACATTCCAAGTAATATTCGGCATGCTAATTACATTACCGGTTGCCAAATTGCATTATCTCTTATAGTTTCCGAGATATGGACTATCGATAATTTACACCTTAAGCTCTGCTTCTAACTTGGGCCCAAATTGTAAAATGGTCTTATCTATTGGCGATTTCGTTCCAATTCACATTCCAAGTAATATTCGGCATGCTAATTACATTGCCGGTTGCCAAATTGCATTATCTCTTATAGTTTCCGAGATATGGACTATCGATAATTTACACCTTAGGCTCTGCTTCTAACTTGGGCCCAAATTTTAAAATGGTCTTATCTATTGGCGATATCGTTCCAATTCACATTCCAAGTAATATTCGGCATGCTAATTACATTGCCGGTTGCCAAATTGCATTATCTCTTATAGTTTCCGAGATATGGACTATCGATAATTTACACCTTAGGCTCTGCTTCTAACTTGGGCCCAAATTGTAAAATGGTCTTATCTATTGGCGATTTCGTTCCAATTCACACTCCAAGTAATATTCGGCAAGCTAATTACATTGCCGGTTGCGAAATTGCATTATCTCTTATAGTTTCCGAGATATGGACTATCAATAATTTACACCTTAGGCTCTGCTTCTAACTTGGGCCCAAATTGTAAAATGGTCTTATCTATTGGCGATTTCGTTCCAATTCACATTCCAAGTAATATTCGGCATGCTAATTACATTGCCGGTTGCCAAATTGCATTATCTCTTATAGTTTCCGAGATATGGACTATCGATAATTTACACCTTAGGCTCTGCTTCTAACTTGGGCCCAAATTGTAAAATGGTCTTATCTATTGGCGATTTCGTTCCAATTCACATTCCAAGTAATATTCGGCATGCTAATTACATTGCCGGTTGCCAAATAGCATTATCTCTTATAGTTTCCGAGATATGGACTATCGATAATTTACACCTTAGGCTCTGCTTCTAACTTGGGCCCAAATTGTAAAATGGTCTTACCTATTGGCGATTTCGTTCCAATTCACATTCCAAGTAATATTCGGCATGCTAATTACATTGCCGGTTGCCAAATTGCATTATCTCTTATAGTTTCCGAGATATGGACTATCGATAATTTACACCTTAGGCTCTGCTTCTAACTTGGGCCCAAATTGTAAAATGGTCTTATCTATTGGCGATTTCGTTCCAATTCACATTCCAATTAATATTCGGCATGCTAATTACATTGCCGGTTGCCAAATTGCATTATCTCTTATAGTTTCCGAGATATGGACTATCGATAATTTACACCTTAGGCTCTGCTTCTAACTTGGGCCCAAATTGTAAAATGGTCTTATCTATTGGCGATTTCGTTTCAATTCACATTCCAAGTAATATTCGGCATGCTAATTACATTGCCGGTTGTCAAATTGCATTATCTCTTATAGTTTCCGAGATATGGACTATCGATAATTTACACCTTAGGCTCTGCTTCTAACTTTTGCCCAAATTGTAAAATGGTCTTATCTATTGGCGATTTCGTTCCAATTCACATTCCAATTAGTATTCGGCATGCTAATTACATTGCCGGTTGCCAAATTGCATTATCTCTTATAGTTTCCGAGATATGGACTATCGATAATTTACACCTTAGGCTCTGCTTCTAACTTGGGCCCAAATTGTAAAATGGTCTTATCTATTGGCGATTTCGTTTCAATTCACATTCCAAGTAATATTCGGCATGCTAATTACATTGCCGGTTGTCAAATTGCATTATCTCTTATAGTTTCCGAGATATGGACTATCGATAATTTACACCTTAGGCTCTGCTTCTAACTTGGGCCCAAATTGTAAAATGGTCTTATCTATTTGCGATTACGTTCCAATTCACATTCCAAGTAATATTCGGCATGCTAATTACATTGCCGGTTGCCAAATTGCATTATCTCTTATAGTTTCCGAGATATGGACTATCGATAATTTACACCTTAGGCTCTGCTTCTAACTTGGGCCCAAATTGTAAAATGGTCTTATCTATTGGCGATTTCATTCCAATTCACATTCCAAGTGATATTCGGCATGCTAATTACATTGCCGGTTGCCAAATTGAATTATCTCTTATAGTTTCCGAGATATGGACTATCGATAATTTACACCTTAGGCTCTGCTTCTAACTTGGGCCCAAATTGTAAAATGGTCTTATCTATTGGCGATTTCGTTTCAATTCACACTCCAAGTAATATTCGGCATGCTAATTACATTGCCGGTTGCGAAATTGCATTATCTCTTATAGTTTCCGAGATATGGACTATCAATAATTTACACCTTAGGCTCTGCTTCTAACTTGGGCCCAAATTGTAAAATGGTCTTATCTATTGGCGATTTCGTTCCAATTCACATTCCAAGTAATATTCGGCATGCTAATTACATTGCCGGTTGCCAAATTGCATTATCTCTTATAGTTTCCGAGATATGGACTATCGATAATTTACACCTTAGGCTCTGCTTCTAACTTGGGTCCAAATTGTAAAATGGTCTTATCTATTGGCGATTTCGTTCCAATTCACATTCCAAGTAATATTCGGCATGCTAATTACATTGCCGGTTGCCAAACTGCATTATCTCTTATAGTTTCCGAGATATGGACTATCGATAATTTACAAATTAGGCTCTGCTTCTAACTTGGGCCCAAATTGTAAAATGGTCTTATCTATTGGCGATTTCGTTCCAATTCACATTCCAAGTAATATTCGGCATGCTAATTACATTGCCGGTTACCAAATTGTATTATCTCTTATAGTTTCCGAGATATGGACTATCGATAATTTACACCTTAGGCTCTGCTTCTAACTTGGGCCCAAATTGTAAAATGGTCTTCTCTATTGGCGATTTCGTTCCAATTCACATTCCAAGTAATATTCGGCATGCTAATTACATTGCCGGTTGCCAAATTGCATTATCTCTTATAGTTTCCGAGATATGGACTATCGATAATTTACACCTTAGGCTCTGCTTCTAACTTGGGCCCAAATTGTAAAATGGTCTTATCTATTGACGATTTCGTTCCAATTCACATTCCAAGTAATATTCGGCATGCTAATTACATTGCCGGTTGCCAAATTGCATTATCTCTTATAGTTTCCGAGATATGGACTATCGATAATTTACACCTTAGGCTCTGCTTCTAACTTGGGCCCAAATTGTAAAATGGTCTTCTCTATTGGCGATTTCGTTCCAATTCACATTCCAAGTAATATTCGGCATGCTAATTACATTGCCGGTTGCCAAATTGCATTATCTCTTATAGTTTCCGAGATATGGACTATCGATAATTTACACCTTAGGCTCTGCTTCTAACTTGGGCCCAAATTGTAAAATGGTCTTATCTATTGGCGATTTCGTTCCAATTCACATTCCAATTAATATTCGGCATGCTAATTACATTGCCGGTTGCCAAATTGCATTATCTCTTATAGTTTCCGAGATATGGACTATCGATAATTTACACCTTAGGCTCTGCTTCTAACTTGGGCCCAAATTGTAAAATGGTCTTATCTATTGGCGATTTCGTTTCAATTCACATTCCAAGTAATATTCGGCATGCTAATTACATTGCCGGTTGTCAAATTGCATTATCTCTTATAGTTTCCGAGATATTGACTATCGATAATTTACACCTTAGGCTCTGCTTCTAACTTTTGCCCAAATTGTAAAATGGTCTTATCTATTGGCGATTTCGTTCCAATTCACATTCCAATTAGTATTCGGCATGCTAATTACATTGCCGGTTGCCAAATTGCATTATCTCTTATAGTTTCCGAGATATGGACTATCGATAATTTACACCTTAGGCTCTGCTTCTAACTTGGGCCCAAATTGTAAAATGGTCTTATCTATTGGCGATTTCGTTTCAATTCACATTCCAAGTAATATTCGGCATGCTAATTACATTGCCAGTTGTCAAATTGCATTATCTCTTATAGTTTCCGAGATATGGACTATCGATAATTTACACCTTAGGCTCTGCTTCTAACTTGGGCCCAAATTGTAAAATGGTCTTATCTATTTGCGATTACGTCCCAATTCACATTCCAAGTAATATTCGGCATGCTAATTACATTGCCGGTTGCCAAATTGCATTATCTCTTATAGTTTCCGAGATATGGACTATCGATAATTTACACCTTAGGCTCTGCTTCTAACTTGGGCCCAAATTGTAAAATGGTCTTATCTATTGGCGATTTCATTCCAATTCACATTCCAAGTGATATTCGGCATGCTAATTACATTGCCGGTTGCCAAATTGAATTATCTCTTATAGTTTCCGAGATATGGACTATCGATAATTTACACCTTAGGCTCTGCTTCTAACTTGGGCCCAAATTGTAAAATGGTCTTATCTATTGGCGATTTCGTTTCAATTCACACTCCAAGTAATATTCGGCATGCTAATTACATTGCCGGTTGCGAAATTGCATTATCTCTTATAGTTTCCGAGATATGGACTATCAATAATTTACACCTTAGGCTCTGCTTCTAACTTGGGCCCAAATTGTAAAATGGTCTTATCTATTGGCGATTTCGTTCCAATTCACATTCCAAGTAATATTCGGCATGCTAATTACATTGCCGGTTGCCAAATTGCATTATCTCTTATAGTTTCCGAGATATGGACTATCGATAATTTACACCTTAGGCTCTGCTTCTAACTTGGGTCCAAATTGTAAAATGGTCTTATCTATTGGCGATTTCGTTCCAATTCACATTCCAAGTAATATTCGGCATGCTAATTACATTGCCGGTTGCCAAACTGCATTATCTCTTATAGTTTCCGAGATATGGACTATCGATAATTTACAAATTAGGCTCTGCTTCTAACTTGGGCCCAAATTGTAAAATGGTCTTATCTATTGGCGATTTCGTTCCAATTCACATTCCAAGTAATATTCGGCATGCTAATTACATTGCCGGTTACCAAATTGTATTATCTCTTATAGTTTCCGAGATATGGACTATCGATAATTTACACCTTAGGCTCTGCTTCTAACTTGGGCCCAAATTGTAAAATGGTCTTCTCTATTGGCGATTTCGTTCCAATTCACATTCCAAGTAATATTCGGCATGCTAATTACATTGCCGGTTGCCAAATTGCATTATCTCTTATAGTTTCCGAGATATGGACTATCGATAATTTACACCTTAGGCTCTGCTTCTAACTTGGGCCCAAATTGTAAAATGGTCTTATCTATTGACGATTTCGTTCCAATTCACATTCCAAGTAATATTCGGCATGCTAATTACATTGCCGGTTGCCAAATTGCATTATCTCTTATAGTTTCCGAGATATGGACTATCGATAATTTACACCTTAGGCTCTGCTTCTAACTTGGGCCCAAATTGTAAAATGGTCTTCTCTATTGGCGATTTCGTTCCAATTCACATTCCAAGTAATATTCGGCATGCTAATTACATTGCCGGTTGCCAAATTGCATTATCTCTTATAGTTTCCGAGATATGGACTATCAATAATTTACACCTTAGGCTCTGCTTCTAACTTGGGCCCAAATTGTAAAATGGTCTTATCTATTGGCGATTTCGTTCCAATTCACATTCCAAGTAATATTCGGCATGCTAATTACATTGCCGGTTGCCAAATTGCATTATCTCTTATAGTTTCCGAGATATGGACTATCGATAATTTACACCTTAGGCTCTGCTTCTAACTTGGGTCCAAATTGTAAAATGGTCTTATCTATTGGCGATTTCGTTCCAATTCACATTCCAAGTAATATTCGGCATGCTAATTACATTGCCGGTTGCCAAACTGCATTATCTCTTATAGTTTCCGAGATATGGACTATCGATAATTTACAAATTAGGCTCTGCTTCTAACTTGGGCCCAAATTGTAAAATGGTCTTATCTATTGGCGATTTCGTTCCAATTCACATTCCAAGTAATATTCGGCATGCTAATTACATTGCCGGTTGCCAAATTGCATTATCTCTTATAGTTTCCGAGATATGGACTATCGATTATTTACACCTTAGGCTCTGCTTCTAACTTGGGCCCAAATTGTAAAATGGTCTTCTCTATTGGCGATTTCGTTCCAATTCACATTCCAAGTAATATTCGGCATGCTAATTACATTGCCGGTTGCCAAATTGCATTATCTCTTATAGTTTCCGAGATATGGACTATCGATAATTTACACCTTAGGCTCTGCTTCTAACTTGGGCCCAAATTGTAAAATGGTCTTATCTATTGACGATTTCGTTCCAATTCACATTCCAAGTAATATTCGGCATGCTAATTACATTGCCGGTTGCCAAATTGCATTATCTCTTATAGTTTCCGAGATATGGACTATCGATAATTTACACCTTAGGCTCTGCTTCTAACTTGGGCCCAAATTGTAAAATTGTCTTCTCTATTGGCGATTTCGTTCCAATTCACATTCCAAGTAATATTCGGCATGCTAATTACATTGCCGGTTGCCAAATTGCATTATCTCTTATAGTTTCCGAGATATGGACTATCAATAATTTACACCTTAGGCTCTGCTTCTAACTTGGGCCCAAATTGTAAAATGGTCTTATCTATTAGCGATTTCGTTCCAATTCACATTCCAAGTAATATTCGGCATGCTAATTACATTGCCGGTTGCCAAATTGAATTATCTCTTATAGTTTCCGAGATATGGACTATCGATAATTTACACCTTAGGCTCTGCTTCTAACTTGGGCCCAAATTGTAAAATGGCCTTCTCTATTGGCGATTTCGTTCCAATTCACATTCCAAGTAATATTCGGCATGCTAATTACATTGCCGGTTGCCAAATTGCATTATCTCTTATAGTTTCCGAGATATGGACTATCAATAATTTACACCTTAGGCCCTGCTTCTAACTTGGGCCCAAATTGTAAAATGGTCTTATCTATTGGCGATTTCGTTCCAATTCACATTCCAGGTAATATTCGGCATGCTAATTACATTGCCGGTTGCCAAATTGAATTATCTCTTATAGTTTCCGAGATATGGACTATCGATAATTTACACCTTAGGCTCTGCTTCTAACTTGGGCCCAAATTGTAAAATGGTCTTACCTATTGGCGATTTCATTCCAATTCACATTCCAAGTAATATTCGGCATGCTAATTACATTGCCGGTTGCCAAATTGCATTATCTCTTATAGTTTCCGAGATATGGACTATCGATAATTTACACCTTAGGCTCTGCTTCTAACTTGGGTCCAAATTGTAAAATGGTCTTATCTATTGGCGATTTCGTTCCAATTCACATTCCAAGTAATATTCGGCATGCTAATTACATTGCCGGTTGCCAAATTGCATTATCTCTTATAGTTTCCGAGATATGGATTATCGATAATTTACACCTTAGGCTCTGCTTCTAATTTGGGCCCAAATTGTAAAATGGTCTTATCTATTGGCGATTTCGTTCCAATTCACATTCCAAGTAATATTCGGCATGCTAATTACATTGCCGGTTGCGAAATTGCATTATCTCTTATAGTTTCCGAGATATGGACTATCGATAATTTACACCTTAGGCTCTGCTTCTAACTTGGGCCCAAATTGTACAATGGTCTTATCTATTGGCGATTTCGTTCCAATTCACATTCCAAGTAATATTCGGCATGCTAATTACATTGCCGGTTGCCAAATTGCATTATCTCTTATAGTTTCCGAGATATGGACTATCGATAATTTACACCTTAGGCTCTGCTTCTAACTTGGGTCCAAATTGTAAAATGGTCTTATCTATTGGCGATTTCGTTCCAATTCACATTCCAAGTAATATTCGGCATGCAAATTACATTGCCGGTTGCCAAATTGCATTATCTCTTATAGTTTCCGAGATATGGACTATCGATAATTTACACCTTAGGCTTTGCTTCTAACTTGGGCCCAAATTGTAAAATGGTCTTATCTATTGGCGATTTCGTTCCAATTCACATTCCAAGTAATATTCGGCATGCTAATTACATCGCCGGTTGCCAAATTGCATTATCTCTTTTAGTTTCCGAGATATGGACTATCGATAATTTACACCTTAGGCTCTGCTTCTAACTTGGGCCCAAATTGTAAAATGGTCTTATCTATTGGCGATTTCGTTCCAATTCACACTCCAAGTAATATTCAGCATGCTAATTACATTGCCGGTTGCGAAATTGCATTATCTCTTATAGTTTCCGAGATATGGACTATCAATAATTTACACCTTAGGCTCTGCTTCTAACTTGGGCCCAAATTGTAAAATGGTCTTATCTATTGGCGATTTCGTTCCAATTCACATTCCAAGTAATATTCGGCATGCTAATTACATTGCCGGTTGCCAAATTGCATTATCTCTTATAGTTTCCGAGATATGGACTATCGATAATTTACACCTTAGGCTCTGCTTCTAACTTGGGTCCAAATTGTAAAATGGTCTTATCTATTGGCGATTTCGTTCCAATTCACATTCCAAGTAATATTCAGCATGCTAATTACATTGTCGGTTGCCAAATTGCATTATCTCTTATAGTTTCCGAGATATGGACTATCGATAATTTACACCTTAGGCTCTGCTTCTAACTTGGGCCCAAATTGTAAAATGGTCTTATCTATTGGCGATTTCGTTCCAATTCACATTCCAAGTAATATTCGGCATGCTAATTACATTGCCGGTTGCCAAATTGCATTATCTCTTATAGTTTCCGAGATATGGACTATCGATAATTTACACCTTAGGCTCTGCTTCTAACTTGGGCCCAAATTGTAAAATGGTCTTATCTATTGGCGATTTCGTTCCAATTCACACTCCAAGTAATATTCGGCATGCTAATTACGTTGCCGGTTGCAAAATTGCATTATCTCTTATAGTTTCCGAGATATGGACTATCAATAATTTACACCTTAGGCTCTGCTTCTAACTTGGGCACAAATTGTAAAATGGTCTTATCTATTGGCGATTTCGTTCCAATTCACATTCCAAGTAATATTCGGCATGCTAATTACATTGCCGGTTGCCAAATTGCATTATCTCTTATAGTTTCAGAGATATGGACTATCGATAATTTACACCTTAGGCTCTGCTTCTAACTTGGGCCCAAATTGTAAAATGGTCTAATCTATTGGCAATTTCGTTCCAATTCACATTCCAAGTAATATTCGGCATGCTAATTACATTGCCGGTTGCCAAATTGCATTATCTCTTATAGTTTCCGAGATATGGACTATCGATAATTTACACCTTAGGGTCTGCTTCTAACTTGGGCCTAAATTGTAAAATGGTCTTATCTATTGGCGATTTCGTTCCAATTCACATTCCAATTAATATTCGGCATGCTAATTACATTGCCGGTTGCCAAATTGCATTATCTCTTATAGTTTCCGAGATATGGACTATCGATAATTTACACCTTAGGCTCTGCTTCTAACTTGGGCCCAAATTGTAAAATGGTCTTATCTATTGGCGATTTCGTTCCAATTCACATTCCAAGTAATATTCGGCGTGCTAATTACATTGCCGGTTGTCAAATTGCATTATCTCTTATAGTTTCCGAGATATGGACTATCGATAATTTACACCTTAGGCTCTGCTTCTAACTTGGGCCCAAATTGTAAAATGGTCTTATCTATTTGCGATTTCGTTCCAATTCACATTCCAAGTAACATTCGGCATGCTAATTACATTGACGTTTGCCAAATTGCATTATCTCTTATAGTTTCCGAGATATGGACTATCGATAATTTACACCTTAGGCTCTGCTTCTAACTTGGGCCCAAATTGTAAAATGGTCTTATCTATTGGCGATTTCATTCCAATTCACATTCCAAGTAATATTCGGCATGCTAATTACATTGCCGGTTGCCAAATTGAATTATCTCTTATAGTTTCCGAGATATGGACTATCGATAATTTACACCTTAGGCTCTGCATCTAACTTGGGCCCAAATTGTAAAATGGTCTTACCTATTGGCGATTTCGTTCCAATTCACATTCCAAGTAGTATTCGGCATGCTAATTACATTGCCGGTTGCCAAATTGCATTATCTCTTATAGTTTCCGAGATATGGACTATCGATAATTTACACCTTAGGCTCTGCTTCTAACTTGGGCCCAAATTGTAAAATGGTCTTATCTATTGGCGATTTCGTTCCAATTCACATTCCAAGTAATATTCGGCATGCTAATTACATTGCCGGTTGCCAAATTGAATTATCTCTTATAGTTTCCGAGATATGGACTATCGATAATTTATACCTTAGGCTCTGCTTCTAACTTGGGCCCAAATTGTAAAATGGTCTTACCTATTGGCGATTTCGTTCCAATTCACATTCCAAGTAGTATTCGGCATGCTAATTACATTGCCGGTTGCCAAATTGAATTATCTCTTATAGTTTCCGAGATATGGACTATCGATAATTTACACCTTAGGCTCTGCTTCTAACTTGGGTCCAAATTGTAAAATGGTCTTATCTCTTGGCGATTTCGTTCCAATTCACATTCCAAGTAATATTCGGCATGCTAATTACATTGCCGGTTGCCGAATTGCATTATCTCTTATAGTTTCCGAGATATGGACTATCGCTAATTTACACCTTAGGCTCTGCTTCTAACTTGGGCCCAAATTGTAAAATGGTCTTATCTATTGGCGATTTCGTTCCAATTCACATTCCAAGTAATATTCGGCATGCTAATTACATTGCCGGTTGCCAAATTGCATTATCTCTTATAGTTTCCGAGATATGGACTATCGATAATTTACACCTTAGGCTCTGCTTCTAACTTGGGCCCAAATTGTAAAATGGTCTTCTCTATTGGCGATTTCGTTCCAATTCAAATTCCAAGTAATATTCGGCATGCTAATTACATTGCCGGTTGCCAAATTGCATTATCTCTTATAGTTTCCGAGATATGGACTATCGATAATTTACACCTTAGGCTCTGCTTCTAACTTGGGCCCAAATTGTAAAATGGTCTTATCTATTGGCGATTTCGTTCCAATTCACATTCCAAGTAATATTCGGCATGCTAATTACATTGACGATTGCCAAATTGCATTATCTCTTATAGTTTCCGAGATATGGACTATCGATAATTTACACCTTAGGCTCTGCTTCTAACTTGGGCCCAAATTGTAAAATGGTCTTCTCTATTGGCGATTTCGTTCCAATTCACATTCCAAGTAATATTCGGCATGCTAATTACATTGCCGGTTGCCAAATTGCATTATCTCTTATAGTTTCCGAGATATAGATTATCAATAATTTACACCTTAGGCTCTGCTTCTAACTTGGGCCCAAATTGTAAAATGGTCTTATCTATTGGCGATTTCGTTCCAATTCACATTCCAAGTAATATTCGGCATGCTAATTACATTGCCGGTTGCCAAATTGAATTATCTCTTATAGTTTCCGAGATATGGACTATCGATAATTTACACCTTAGGCTCTGCTTCTAACTTGGGCCCAAATTGTAAAATGGTCTTACCTATTGGCGATTTCGTTCCAATTCACATTCCAAGTAATATTCGGCATGCTAATTACATTGCCGGTTGCCAAATTGCATTATCTCTTATAGTTTCCGAGATATGGACTATCGATAATTTACACCTTAGGCTCTGCTTCTAACTTGGGCCCAAATTGTAAAATAGTCTTATCTATTGGCGATTTCGTTCCAATTCACTTTCCAAGTAATATTCGGCATGCTAATTACATTGCCGGTTGCCAAATTGCATTATCTCTTATAGTTTCCGAGATATGGACTATCGATAATTTACACCTTAGGCTCTGCTTCTAACTTGGGTCCAAATTGTAAAATGGTCTTATCTATTGGCGATTTCGTTCCAATTCACATTCCAAGTAATATTCGGCATGCTAATTACATTGCCGGTTGCCAAACTGCATTATCTCTTATAGTTTCCGAGATATGGACTATCGATAATTTACAAATTAGGCTCTGCTTCTAACTTGGGCCCAAATTGTAAAATGGTCTTATCTATTGGCGATTTCGTTCCAATTCACATTCCAAGTAATATTCGGCATGCTAATTACATTGCGGTTGCCAAATTGCATTATCTCTTATAGTTTCCGAGATATGGACTATCGATAATTTACACCTTAGGCTCTGCTTCTAACTTGGGCCCAAATTGTAAAATGGTCTTCTCTATTGGCGATTTCGTTCCAATTCACATTCCAAGTAATATTCGGCATGCTAATTACATTGCCGGTTGCCAAATTGCATTATCTCTTATAGTTTCCGAGATATGGACTATCGATAATTTACACCTTAGGCTCTGCTTCTAACTTGGGCCCAAATTGTAAAATGGTCTTATCTATTGACGATTTCGTTCCAATTCACATTCCAAGTAATATTCGGCATGCTAATTACATTGCCGGTTGCCAAATTGCATTATCTCTTATAGTTTCCGAGATATGGACTATCGATAATTTACACCTTAGGCTCTGCTTCTAACTTGGGCCCAAATTGTAAAATGGTCTTCTCTATTGGCGATTTCGTTCCAATTCACATTCCAAGTAATATTCGGCATGCTAATTACATTGCCGGTTGCCAAATTGCATTATCTCTTATAGTTTCCGAGATATGGACTATCAATAATTTACACCTTAGGCTCTGCTTCTAACTTGGGCCCAAATTGTAAAATGGTCTTATCTATTGGCGATTTCGTTCCAATTCACATTCCAAGTAATATTCGGCATGCTAATTACATTGCCGGTTGCCAAATTGAATTATCTCTTATAGTTTCCGAGATATGGACTATCGATAATTTACACCTTAGGCTCTGCTTCTAACTTGGGCCCAAATTGTAAAATGGTCTTCTCTATTGGCGATTTCGTTCCAATTCACATTCCAAGTAATATTCGGCATGCTAATTACATTGCCGGTTGCCAAATTGCATTATCTCTTATAGTTTCCGAGATATGGACTATCAATAATTTACACCTTAGGCTCTGCTTTTAACTTGGGCCCAAATTGTAAAATGGTCTTATCTATTGGCGATTTCGTTCCAATTCACATTCCAGGTAATACTCGGCATGCTAATTACATTGCCGGTTGCCAAATTGAATTATCTCTTATAGTTTCCGAGATATGGACTATCGATAATTTACACCTTAGGCTCTGCTTCTAACTTGGGCCCAAATTGTAAAATGGTCTTACCTATTGGCGATTTCATTCCAATTCACATTCCAAGTAATATTCGGCATGCTAATTACATTGCCGGTTGCCAAATTGCATTATCTCTTATAGTTTCCGAGATATGGACTATCGATAATTTACACCTTAGGCTCTGCTTCTAACTTGGGCCCAAATTGTAAAATGGTCTTATCTATTGGCGATTTCGTTCCAATTCACATTCCAAGTAATATTCGGCATGCTAATTACATTGCCGGTTGCCAAATTGCATTATCTCTTATAGTTTCCGAGATATGGACTATCGATAATTTACACCTTAGGCTCTGCTTCTAATTTGGGCCCAAATTGTAAAATGGTCTTATCTATTGGCGATTTCGTTCCAATTCACATTCCAAGTAATATTCGGCATGCTAATTACATTGCCGGTTGCCAAATTGCATTATCTCTTATAGTTTCCGAGATATGGACTATCGATAATTTACACCTTAGGCTCTGCTTCTAACTTGGGCCCAAATTGTAAAATGGTCTTATCTATTGGCGATTTCGTTCCAATTCACACTCCAAGTAATATTCGGCATGCTAATTACATTGCCGGTTGCGAAATTGCATTATCTCTTATAGTTTCCGAGATATGGACTATCAATAATTTACACCTTAGGCTCTGCTTCTAACTTGGGCCCAAATTGTAAAATGGTCTTATCTATTGGCGATTTCGTTCCAATTCACATTCCAAGTAATATTCGGCATGCTAATTACATTGCCGGTTGCCAAATTGCATTATCTCTTATAGTTTCCGAGATATGGACTATCGATAATTTACACCTTAGGCTCTGCTTCTAACTTGGGTCCAAATTGTAAAATGGTCTTATCTATTGGCGATTTCGTTCCAATTCACATTCCAAGTAATATTCGGCATGCAAATTACATTGCCGGTTGCCAAATTGCATTATCTCTTATAGTTTCCGAGATATGGACTATCGATAATTTACACCTTAGGCTTTGCTTCTAACTTGGGCCCAAATTGTAAAATGGTCTTATCTATTGGCGATTTCGTTCCAATTCACATTCCAAGTAATATTCGGCATGCTAATTACATTGCCGGTTGCCAAATTGCATTATCTCTTATAGTTTCCGAGATATGGACTATCGATAATTTACACCTTAGGCTCTGCTTCTAACTTGGGCCCAAATTGTAAAATGGTCTTATCTATTGGCGATTTCGTTCCAATTCACACTCCAAGTAATATTCGGCATGCTAATTACATTGCCGGTTGCGAAATTGCATTATCTCTTATAGTTTCCGAGATATGGACTATCAATAATTTACACCTTAGGCTCTGCTTCTAACTTGGGCCCAAATTGTAAAATGGTCTTATCTATTGGCGATTTCGTTCCAATTCACATTCCAAGTAATATTCGGCATGCTAATTACATTGCCGGTTGCCAAATTGCATTATCTCTTATAGTTTCCGAGATATGGACTATCGATAATTTACACCTTAGGCTCTGCTTCTAACTTGGGTCCAAATTGTAAAATGGTCTTATCTATTGGCGATTTCGTTCCAATTCACATTCCAAGTAATATTCAGCATGCTAATTACATTGTCGGTTGCCAAATTGCATTATCTCTTATAGTTTCCGAGATATGGACTATCGATAATTTACACCTTAGGCTCTGCTTCTAACTTGGGCCCAAATTGTAAAATGGTCTTATCTATTGGCGATTTCGTTCCAATTCACATTCCAAGTAATATTCGGCATGCTAATTACATTGCCGGTTGCCAAATTGCATTATCTCTTATAGTTTCCGAGATATGGACTATCGATAATTTACACCTTAGGCTCTGCTTCTAACTTGGGCCCAAATTGTAAAATGGTCTTATCTATTGGCGATTTCGTTCCAATTCACACTCCAAGTAATATTCGGCATGCTAATTACATTGCCGGTTGCAAAATTGCATTATCTCTTATAGTTTCCGAGATATGGACTATCAATAATTTACACCTTAGGCTCTGCTTCTAACTTGGGCCCAAATTGTAAAATGGTCTTATCTATTGGCGATTTCGTTCCAATTCACATTCCAAGTAATATTCGGCATGCTAATTACATTGCCGGTTGCCAAATTGCATTATCTCTTATAGTTTCAGAGATATGGACTATCGATAATTTACACCTTAGGCTCTGCTTCTAACTTGGGCCCAAATTGTAAAATGGTCTAATCTATCGGCAATTTCGTTCCAATTCACATTCCAAGTAATATTCGGCATGCTAATTATATTGCCGGTTGCCAAATTGCATTATCTCTTATAGTTTCCGAGATATGGACTATCGATAATTTACACCTTAGGGTCTGCTTCTAACTTGGGCCCAAATTGTAAAATGGTCTTATCTATTGACGATTTCGTTCCAATTCACATTCCAATTAATATTCGGCATGCTAATTACATTGCCGGTTGCCAAATTGCATTATCTCTTATAGTTTCCGAGATATGGACTATCGATAATTTACACCTTAGGCTCTGCTTCTAACTTGGGCCCAAATTGTAAAATGGTCTTATCTATTGGCGATTTCGTTCCAATTCACATTCCAAGTAATATTCGGCATGCTAATTACATTGCCGGTTGTCAAATTGCATTATCTCTTATAGTTTCCGAGATATGGACTATCGATAATTTACACCTTAGGCTCTGCTTCTAACTTGGGCCCAAATTGTAAAATGGTCTTATCTATTTGCGATTTCGTTCCAATTCACATTCCAAGTAACATTCGGCATGCTAATAACATTGCCGTTTGCCAAATTGCATTATCTCTTATAGTTTCCGAGATATGGACTATCGATAATTTACACCTTAGGCTCTGCTTCTAACTTGGGCCCAAATTGTAAAATGGTCTTATCTATTGGCGATTTCATTCCAATTCACATTCCAAGTAATATTCGGCATGCTAATTACATTGCCGGTTGCCAAATTGAATTATCTATTATAGTTTCCGAGATATGGACTATCGATAATTTACACCTTAGGCTCTGCTTCTAACTTGGGCCCAAATTGTAAAATGGCCTTACCTATTGTCGATTTCGTTCCAATTCACATTCCAAGTAGTATTCGGCATGCTAATTACATTGCCGGTTGCCAAATTGCATTATCTCTTATAGTTTCCGAGATATGGACTATCGATAATTTACACCTTAGGCTCTGCTTCTAACTTGGGCCCAAATTGTAAAATGGTCTTATCTATTGGCGATTTCGTTCCAATTCACATTCCAAGTAATATTCGGCATGCTAATTACATTGCCGGTTGCCAAATTGCATTATCTCTTATAGTTTCCGAGATATGGACTATCGATAATTTACACCTTAGGCTCTGCTTCTAACTGGGGCCCAAATTGTAAAATGGTCTTATCTATTGGCGATTTCATTCCAATTCACATTCCAAGTGATATTCGGCATGCTAATTACATTGCCGGTTGCCAAATTGAATTATCTCTTATAGTTTCCGAGATATGGACTATCGATAATTTACACCTTAGGCTCTGCTTCTAACTTGGGCCCAAATTGTAAAATGGTCTTACCTATTGGCGATTTCGTTCCAATTCACATTCCAAGTAGTATTCGGCATGCTAATTACATTGCCGGTTGCCAAATTGAATTATCTCTTATAGTTTCCGAGATATGGACTATCGATAATTTACACCTTAGGCTCTGCTTCTAACTTGGGCCCAAATTGTAAAATGGTCTTATCTATTGGCGATTTCGTTCCAATTCACATTCCAAGTAATATTCGGCATGCTAATTACATTGCCGGTTGCCAAATTGCATTATCTCTTATAGTTTCCGAGATATGGACTATCGATAATTTACACGTTAGGCTCTGCTTCTAACTTGGGCCCAAATTGTAAAATGGTCTTCTCTATTGGCGATTTCGTTCCAATTCAAATTCCAAGTAATATTCGGCATGCTAATTACATTGCCGTTTGCCAAATTGCATTATCTCTTATAGTTTCCGAGATATGGACTATCGATAATTTACACCTTAGGCTCTGCTTCTAACTTGGGCCCAAATTGTAAAATGGTCTTATCTATTGGCGATTTCGTTCCAATTCACTTTCCAAGTAATATTCGGCATGCTAATTACATTGACGGTTGCCAAATTGAATTATCTCTTATAGTTTCCGAGATATGGACTATCGATAATTTACACCTTAGGCTCTGCTTCTAACTTGGGCCCAAATTGTAAAATGGTCTTCTCTATTGGCGATTTCGTTCCAATTCACATTCCAAGTAATATTCGGCATGCTAATTACATTGCCGGTTGCCAAATTGCATTATCTCTTATAGTTTCCGAGATATAGACTATCAATAATTTACACCTTAGGCTCTGCTTCTAACTTGGGCCCAAATTGTAAAATGGTCTTATCTATTGGCGATTTCGTTCCAATTCACATTCCAAGTAATATTCGGCATGCTAATTACATTGCCGGTTGCCAAATTGAATTATCTCTTATAGTTTCCGAGATATGGACTATCGATAATTTACACCTTAGGCTCTGCTTCTAACTTGGGCCCAAATTGTAAAATGGTCTTACCTATTGGCGATTTCGTTCCAATTCACATTCCAAGTAATATTCGGCATGCTAATTACATTGCCGGTTGCCAAATTGCATTATCTCTTATAGTTTCCGAGATATGGACTATCGATAATTTACACCTTAGGCTCTGCTTCTAACTTGGGCCCAAATTGTAAAATGGTCTTATCTATTGGCGATTTCGTTCCAATTCACATTCCAATTAATATTCGGCATGCTAATTAAATTGCCGGTTGCCAAATTGCATTATCTCTTATAGTTTCCGAGATATGGACTATCGATAATTTACACCTTAGGCTCTGCTTCTAACTTGGGCCCAAATTGTAAAATAGTCTTATCTATTGGCGATTTCGTTCCAATTCACTTTCCAAGTAATATTCGGCATGCTAATTACATTGCCGGTTGTCAAATTGCATTATATCTTATAGTTTCCGAGATATGGACTATCGATAATTTACACCTTAGGCTCTGCTTCTAACTTGGGCCCAAATTGTAAAATGGTCTTATCAATTTGCGATTTCGTTCCAATTCACATTCCAAGTAATATTCGGCATGCTAATTACATTGCCGGTTGCCAAATTGCATTATCTCTTATAGTTTCCGAGATATGGACTATCGATAATTTACACCTTAGGCTCTGCTTCTAACTTGGGCCCAAATTGTAAAATGGTCTTATCTATTGGCGATTTCATTCCAATTCACATTCCAAGTAATATTCGGCATGCTAATTACATTGCCGGTTGCCAAATTGAATTATCTCTTATAGTTTCCGAGATATGGACTATCGATAATTTACACCTTAGGCTCTGCTTCTAACTTGGGCCCAAATTGTAAAATGGTCTTATCTATTGGCGATTTCGTTCCAATTCACATTCCAAGTAATATTCGGCATGCTAATTACATTGCCGGTTGCCAAATTGCATTATCTCTTATAGTTTCCGAGATATGGACTATCGATAATTTACACCTTAGGCTCTGCTTCTAACTTGGGCCCAAATTGTAAAATGGTCTTATCTATTGGCGATTTCATTCCAATTCACATTCCAAGTGATATTCGGCATGCTCATTACATTGCCTTTTGCCAAATTGAATTATCTCTTATAGTTTCCGAGATATGGACTATCGATAATTTACACCTTAGGCTCTGCTTCTAACTTGGGCCCAAATTGTAAAATGGTCTTACCTATTGGCGATTTCGTTCCAATTCACATTCCAAGTAGTATTCGGCATGCTAATTACATTGCCGGTTGCCAAATTGCATTATCTCTTATAGTTTCCGAGATATGGACTATCGATAATTTACACCTTAGGCTCTGCTTCTAACTTGGGCCCAAATTGTAAAATGGTCTTATCTATTGGCGATTTCGTTCCAATTCACATTCCAATTAATATTCGGCATGCTAATTACATTGCCAGTTGCCAAATTGCATTATCTCTTATAGTTTCCGAGATATGGACTATCGATAATTTACACCTTAGGCTCTGCTTCTAACTTGGGCCCAAATTGTAAAATAGTCTTATCTATTGGCGATTTCGTTCCAATTCACATTCCAAGTAATATTCGGCATGCTAATTACATTGCCGGTTGTCAAATTGCATTATATCTTATAGTTTCCGAGATATGGACTATCGATAATTTACACCTTAGGCTCTGCTTCTAACTTGGGCCCAAATTGTAAAATGGTCTTATCTATTTGCGATTTCGTTCCAATTCACATTCCAAGTAATATTCGGCATGCTAATTACATTGCCGGTTGCCAAATTGCATTATCTCTTATAGTTTCCGAGATATGGACTATCGATAATTTACACCTTAGGCTCTGCTTCTAACTTGGGCCCAAATTGTAAAATGGTCTTATCTATTGGCGATTTCATTCCAATTCACATTCCAAGTAATATTCGGCATGCTAATTACATTGCCGGTTGCCAAATTGAATTATCTCTTATAGTTTCCGAGATATGGACTATCGATAATTTACACCTTAGGCTCTGCTTCTAACTTGGGCCCAAATTGTAAAATGGCCTTACCTATTGGCGATTTCGTTCCAATTCACATTCCAAGTAGTATTCGGCATGCTAATTACATTGCCGGTTTCCAAATTGCATTATCTCTTATAGTTTCCGAGATATGGACTATCGATAATTTACACCTTAGGCTCTGCTTCTAACTTGGGCCCAAATTGTAAAATGGTCTTATCTATTGGCGATTTCGTTCCAATTCACATTCCAAGTAATATTCGGCATGCTAATTACATTGCCGGTTGCCAAATTGCATTATCTCTTATAGTTTCCGAGATATGGTCTATCGATAATTTACACCTTAGGCTCTGCTTCTAACTTGGGCCCAAATTGTAAAATGGTCTTATCTATTGGCGATTTCGTTCCAATTCACATTCCAAGTAATATTCGGCATGCTAATTACATTGCCGGTTGCCAAATTGCATTATCTCTTATAGTTTCCGAGATATGGACTATCGATAATTTACACCTTAGGCTCTGCTTCTAACTTGGGCCCAAATTGTAAAATGGTCTTATCTATTGGCGATTTCGTTCCAATTCACACTCCAAGTAATATTCGGCATGCTAATTACATTGCCGGTTGCGAAATTGCATTATATCTTATAGTTTCCCAGATATGGACTATCAATAATTTACACCTTAGGCTCTGCTTCTAACTTGGGCCCAAATTGTAAAATGGTCTTATCTATTGGCGATTTCGTTCCAATTCACATTCCAAGTAATATTCGGCATGCTAATTACATTGCCGGTTGCCAAATTGCATTATCTCTTATAGTTTCCGAGATATGGACTATCGATAATTTACACCTTAGGCTCTGCTTCTAACTTGGGCCCAAATTGTAAAATGGCCTTATCTATTGGCGATTTCGTCCCAATTCATATTCCAAGTAATATTCGGCATGCTAATTACATTGCCGGTTGCGAAATTGCATTATCTCTTATAGTTTCAGAGATATGGACTATCGATAATTTACACCTTAGGCTCTGCTTCTAACTTGGGCCCAAATTGTAAAATGGTCTTATCTATTGGCAATTTCGTTCCAATTCACATTCCAAGTAATATTCGGCATGCTAATTACATTGCCGGTTGCCAAATTGCATTATCTCTTATAGTTTCCGAGATATGGACTATCGATAATTTACACCTTAGGCTCTGCTTCTAACTTGGGCCCAAATTGTAAAATGGTCTTATCTATTGGCGATTTCGTTCCAATTCACATTCCAAGTAATATTCGGCATGCTAATTACATTGCCGGTTGCCAAATTGCATTATCTCTTATAGTTTCCGAGATATGGACTATCGATAATTTACACCTTAGGCTCTGCTTCTAACTTGGGCCCAAATTGTAAAATGGTCTTATCTATTGGCGATTTCGTTCCCATTCACATTCCAAGTAATATTCGGCATGCTAATTACATTGCCGGTTGCCAAATTGCATTATCTCTTATAGTTTCCGAGATATGGACTATCGATAATTTACACCATAGGCTCTGCTTCTAACTTGGGCCCAAATTGTAAAATGGTCTTATCTATTGGCGATTTCGTTCCAATTCACATTCCAAGTAATATTCGGCATGCTAATTACATTGCCGGTTGCCAAATTGCATTATCTCTTATAGTTTCCGAGATATGGACTATCGATAACTTACACCTTAGGCTCTGCTTCTAACTTGGGCCCAAATTGTAAAATGGTCTTATCTATTGGCGATTTCGTTCCAATTCACATTCCAAGTAATATTCGGCATGCTAATTACATTGCCGGTTGCCAAATTGCATTATCTCTTATAGTTTCCGAGATATGGACTATCGATAATTTACACCTTAGGCTCTGCTTCTAACTTGGGCCCAAATTGTAAAATGGTCTTATCTATTGGCGATTTCGTTCCAATTCACATTCCAAGTAATATTCGGCATGCTAATTACATTGCCGGTTGCCAAATTGCATTATCTCTTATAGTTTCCGAGATATGGACTATCGATAATTTACACCTTAGGCTCTGCTTCTAACTTGGGCCCAAATTGTAAAATGGTCTTATCTATTGGCGATTTCGTTCCAATTCACATTCCAAGTAATATTCGGCATGCTAATTACATTGCCGGTTGCCAAATTGCATTATCTTTTATAGTTTCCGAGATATGGACTATCGATAATTTACACCTTAGGCTCTGCTTCTAACTTGGGCCCAAATTGTAAAATGGTCTTATCTATTGGCGATTTCGTTCCAATTCACATTCCAAGTAATATTCGGCATGCTAATTACATTGCCGGTTGCCAAATTGCATTATCTCTTATAGTTTCCGAGATATGGACTATCGATAATTTACACCTTAGGCTCTGCTTCTAACTTGGGCCCAAATTGTAAAATGGTCTTATCTATTGGCGATTTCGTTCCAATTCACATTCCAAGTAATATTCGGCATGCTAATTACATTGCCGGTTGCCAAATTGCATTATCTCTTATAGTTTCCGAGATATGGACTATCGATAATTTACACCTTAGGCTCTGCTTCTAACTTGGGCCCAAATTGTAAAATGGTCTTATCTATTGGCGATTTCGTTCCAATTCACATTCCAAGTAATATTCGGCATGCTAATTACATTGCCGGTTGCCAAATTGCATTATCTCTTATAGTTTCCGAGATATGGACTATCGATAATTTACACCTTAGGCTCTGCTTCTAACTTGGGCCCAAATTGTAAAATGGTCTTATCTATTGGCGATTTCGTTCCAATTCACATTCCAAGTAATATTCGGCATGCTAATTACATTGCCGGTTGCCAAATTGCATTATCTCTTATAGTTTCCGAGATATGGACTATCGATAATTTACACCTTAGGCTCTGCTTCTAACTTGGGCCCAAATTGTAAAATGGTCTTATCTATTGGCGATTTCGTTCCAATTCACATTCCAAGTAATATTCGGCATGCTAATTACATTGCCGGTTGCCAAATTGCATTATCTCTTATAGTTTCCGAGATATGGACTATCGATAATTTACACCTTAGGCTCTGCTTCTAACTTGGGCCCAAATTGTAAAATGGTCTTATCTATTGGCGATTTCGTTCCAATTCACACTCCAAGTAATATTCGGCATGCTAATTACATTGCCGGTTGCGAAATTGCATTATCTCTTATAGTTTCCGAGATATGGACTATCAATAATTTACACCTTAGGCTCTGCTTCTAACTTGGGCCCAAATAGTAAAATGGTCTTATCTATTGGCGATTTCGTCCCAATTCACATTCCAAGTGATATTCGGCATGCTAATTACATTGCCGGTTTCGAAATTGCATTATCTCTTATAGTTTACGAGATATGGACTATCAATAATTTACACCTTAGGCTCTGCTTCTAACTTGGGCCCAAATTGTAAAATGGTCTTATCTATTGGCGATTTCGTTCCAATTCACATTCCAAGTAATATTCGGCATGCTAATTACATTGCCGGTTGCCAAATTGCATTATCTCTTATAGTTTCCGAGATATGGACTATCGATAATTTACACCTTAGGCTCTGCTTCTAACTTGGGCCCAAATTGTAGAATGGTCTTATCTATTGGCGATTTCGTCCCAATTCACATTCCAAGTGATATTCGGCATGCTAATTACATTGCCGGTTGCGAAATTGCATTATCTCTTATAGTTTCCGAGATATGGACTATCAATAATTTACACCTTAGGCTCTGCTTCTAACTTGGGCCCAAATTGTAAAATGGTCTTATCTATTGGCGATTTCGTTCCAATTCACATTCCAAGTAATATTCGGCATGCTAATTACATTGCCGGTTGCCAAATTGCATTATCTCTTATAGTTTCCGAGATATGGACTATCGATAATTTACACCTTAGGCTCTGCTTCTAACTTGGGCCCAAATTGTAAAATGGTCTTATCTATTGGCGATTTCGTTCCAATTCACATTCCAAGTAATATTCGGCATGCTAATTACATTGCCGGTTGCCAAATTGCATTATCTCTTATAGTTTCCGAGATATGGACTATCGATAATTTACACCTTAGGCTCTGCTTCTAACTTGGGCCCAAATTGTAAAATGGTCTTATCTATTGGCGATTTCGTTCCAATTCACATTCCAAGTAATATTCGGCATGCTAATTACATTGCCGGTTGCCAAATTGCATTATCTCTTATAGTTTCCGAGATATGGTCTATCGATAATTTACACCTTAGGCTCTGCTTCTAACTTGGGCCCAAATTGTAAAATGGTCTTATCTATTGGCGATTTCGTTCCAATTCACATTCCAAGTAATATTCGGCATGCTAATTACATTGCCGGTTGCCAAATTGCATTATCTCTTATAGTTTCCGAGATATGGACTATCGATAATTTACACCTTAGGCTCTGCTTCTAACTTGGGCCCAAATTGTAAAATGGTCTTATCTATTGGCGATTTCGTTCCAATTCACACTCCAAGTAATATTCGGCATGCTAATTACATTGCCGGTTGCGAAATTGCATTATCTCTTATAGTTTCCCAGATATGGACTATCAATAATTTACACCTTAGGCTCTGCTTCTAACTTGGGCCCAAATTGTAAAATGGTCTTATCTATTGGCGATTTCGTTCCAATTCACATTCCAAGTAATATTCGGCATGCTAATTACATTGCCGGTTGCCAAATTGCATTATCTCTTATAGTTTCCGAGATATGGACTATCGATAATTTACACCTTAGGCTCTGCTTCTAACTTGGGCCCAAATTGTAAAATGGCCTTATCTATTGGCGATTTCGTCCCAATTCATATTCCAAGTAATATTCGGCATACTAATTACATTGCCGGTTGCGAAATTGCATTATCTCTTATAGTTTCAGAGATATGGACTATCGATAATTTACACCTTAGGCTCTGCTTCTAACTTGGGCCCAAATTGTAAAATGGTCTTATCTATTGGCAATTTCGTTCCAATTCACATTCCAAGTAATATTCGGCATGCTAATTACATTGCCGGTTGCCAAATTGCATTATCTCTTATAGTTTCCGAGATATGGACTATCGATAATTTACACCTTAGGCTCTGCTTCTAACTTGGGCCCAAATTGTAAAATGGTCTTATCTATTGGCGATTTCGTTCCAATTCACATTCCAAGTAATATTCGGCATGCTAATTATATTGCCGGTTGCCAAATTGCATTATCTCTTATAGTTTCCGAGATATGGACTATCGATAATTTACACCTTAGGCTCTGCTTCTAACTTGGGCCCAAATTGTAAAATGGTCTTATCTATTGGCGATTTCGTTCCCATTCACATTCCAAGTAATATTCGGCATGCTAATTACATTGCCGGTTGCCAAATTGCATTATCTCTTATAGTTTCCGAGATATGGACTATCGATAATTTACACCATAGGCTCTGCTTCTAACTTGGGCCCAAATTGTAAAATGGTCTTATCTATTGGCGATTTCGTTCCAATTCACATTCCAAGTAATATTCGGCATGCTAATTACATTGCCGGTTGCCAAATTGCATTATCTCTTATAGTTTCCGAGATATGGACTATCGATAACTTACACCTTAGGCTCTGCTTCTAACTTGGGCCCAAATTGAAAAATGGTCTTATCTATTGGCGATTTCGTTCCAATTCACATTCCAAGTAATATTCGGCATGCTAATTACATTGCCGGTTGCCAAATTGCATTATCTCTTATAGTTTCCGAGATATGGACTATCGATAATTTACACCTTAGGCTCTGCTTCTAACTTGGGCCCAAATTGTAAAATGGTCTTATCTATTGACGATTTCGTTCCAATTCACATTCCAAGTAATATTCGACATGCTAATTACATTGCCGGTTGCCAAATTGCATTATCTCTTATAGTTTCCGAGATATGGACTATCGATAATTTACACCTTAGGCTCTGCTTCTAACTTGGGCCCAAATTGTAAAATGGTCTTATCTATTGGCGATTTCGTTCCAATTCACATTCCAAGTAATATTCGGCATGCTAATTACATTGCCGGTTGCCAAATTGCATTATCTCTTATAGTTTCCGAGATATGGACTATCGATAATTTACACCTTAGGCTCTGCTTCTAACTTGGGCCCAAATTGTAAAATGGTCTTATCTATTAGCGATTTCGTTCCAATTCACATTCCAAGTAATATTCGGCATGCTAATTACATTGCCGGTTGCCAAATTGCATTATCTCTTATAGTTTCCGAGATATGGTCTATCGATAATTTACACCTTAGGCTCTGCTTCTAACTTGGGCCCAAATTGTAAAATGGTCTTATCTATTGGCGATTTCGTTCCAATTCACACTCCAAGTAATATTCGGCATGCTAATTACATTGCCGGTTGCGAAATTGCATTATCTCTTATAGTTTCCGAGATATGGACTATCAATAATTTACACCTTAGGCTCTGCTTCTAACTTGGGCCCAAATAGTAAAATGGTCTTATCTATTGGCGATTTCGTCCCAATTCACATTCCAAGTGATATTCGGCATGCTAATTACATTGCCGGTTTCGAAATTGCATTATCTCTTATAGTTTACGAGATATGGACTATCAATAATTTACACCTTAGGCTCTGCTTCTAACTTGGGCCCAAATTGTAAAATGGTCTTATCTATTGGCGATTTCGTTCCAATTCACATTCCAAGTAATATTCGGCATGCTAATTACATTGCCGGTTGCCAAATTGCATTATCTCTTATAGTTTCCGAGATATGGTCTATCGATAATTTACACCTTAGGCTCTGCTTCTAACTTGGGCCCAAATTGTAAAATGGTCTTATCTATTGGCGATTTCGTTCCAATTCACACTCCAAGTAATATTCGGCATGCTAATTACATTGCCGGTTGCGAAATTGCATTATCTCTTATAGTTTCCGAGATATGGACTATCAATAATTTACACCTTAGGCTCTGCTTCTAACTTGGGCCCAAATAGTAAAATGGTCTTATCTATTGGCGATTTCGTCCCAATTCACATTCCAAGTGATATTCGGCATGCTAATTACATTGCCGGTTTCGAAATTGCATTATCTCTTATAGTTTACGAGATATGGACTATCAATAATTTACACCTTAGGCTCTGCTTCTAACTTGGGCCCAAATAGTAAAATGGTCTTATCTATTGGCGATTTCGTCCCAATTCACATTCCAAGTGATATTCGGCATGCTAATTACATTGCCGGTTTCGAAATTGCATTATCTCTTATAGTTTACGAGATATGGACTATCAATAATTTACACCTTAGGCTCTGCTTCTAACTTGGGCCCAAATTGTAAAATGGTCTTATCTATTGGCGATTTCGTTGCAATTCACATTCCAAGTAACATTCGGCATGCTAATTACATTGCCGGTTGCCAAATTGCATTATCTCTTATAGTTTCCGAGATATGGACTATCGATAATTTACACCTTAGGCTCTGCTTCTAACTTGGGCCCAAATTGTAAAATGGTCTTATCTATTGGCGATTTCGTTCCAATTCACATTCCAAGTAATATTCGGCATGCTAATTACATTGCCGGTTGCCAAATTGCATTATCTCTTATAGTTTCCGAGATATGGACTATCGATAATTTACACCTTAGGCTCTGCTTCTAACTTGGGCCCAAATTGTAAAATGGTCTTATCTATTGGCGATTCCGTTCCAATTCACATTCCAAGTAATATTCGGCATGCTAATTACATTGCCGGTTGCCAAATTGCATTATCTCTTATAGTTTCCGAGATATGGACTATCGATAATTTACACCTTAGGCTCTGCTTCTAACTTGGGCCCAAATTGTAAAATGGTCTTACCTATTGGCGATTTCGTTCCAATTCACACTCCAAGTAATATTTGGCATGCTAATTACATTGCCGGTTGCGAAATTGCATTATCTCTTATAGTTTCCGAGATATGGACTATCAATAATTTACACCTTAGGCTCTGCTTCTAACTTGGGCCCAAATCAAAAATGGTCTTATCTATTGGCGATTTCGTTCCAATTCACATTCCAAGTAATATTCGGCATGCTAATTACATTGCCGGTTGCCAAATTGCATTATCTCTTATAGTTTCCGAGATATGGACTATCGATGATTTACACCTTAGGCTCTGCTTCTAACTTGGGCCCAAATTGTAAAATGGTCTTATCTATTGGCGATTTCGTTCCAATTCACATTCCAAGTAATATTCGGCATGCTAATTACATTGCCGGTTGCCAAATTGCATTATCTCTTATAGTTTCCGAGATATGGACTATCGATAATTTACACCTTAGGCTCTGCTTCTAACTTGGGCCCAAATTGTAAAATGGTCTTATCTATTGGCGATTTCGTTCCAATTCACATTCCAAGTAATATTCGGCATGCTAATTACATTGCCGGTTGCCAAATTGCATTATCTCTTATAGTTTCCGAGATATGGACTATCGATAATTTACACCATAGGCTCTGCTTCTAACTTGGGCCCAAATTGTAAAATGGCCTTATCTATTGGCGATTTCGTTCCAATTCACATTCCAAGTAATATTCGGCATGCTAATTACATTGCCGGTTGCCAAATTGAATTATATCTTATAGTTTCCGAGATATGGACTATCGATAATTTACACCTTAGGCTCTGCTTCTAACTTGGGCCCAAATTGTAAAATGGTCTTACCTATTGGCGATTTCGTTCCAATTCACATTCCAAGTAATATTCGGCATGCTAATTACATTGCCGGTTGCCAAATTTCATTATCTCTTATAGTTTCAGAGATATGGACTATCGATAATTTACACCTTAGGCTCTGCTTCTAACTTGGGCCCAAATTGTAAAATGGCCTTATCTATTGGCGATTTCGTTCCAATTCACATTCCAAGTAGTATTCGGCATGCTAATTACATTGCCGGTTGCCAAATTGCATTATCTCTTATAGTTTCCGAGATATGGACTATCGATAATTTACACCTTAGGCTCTGCTTCTAACTTGGGCCCAAATAGTAAAAGGTCTTATCTATTGGCGATTTCGTCCCAATTCACATTCCAAGTGATATTCGACATGCTAATTACATTGCCGGTTTCGAAATTGCATTATCTCTTATAGTTTCCGAGATATGGACTATCAATAATTTACACCTTAGGCTCTGCTTCTAACTTGGGCCCAAATTGTAAAATGGTCTTATCTATTGGCGATTTCGTCCCAATTCACATTCCAAGTGATATTCGGCATGCTAATTACACTGCCGGTTTCGAAATGGCATTATCTCTTATAGTTTACGAGATATGGACTATCAATAATTTACACCTTAGGCTCTGCTTCTAACTTGGGCCCAAATTGTAAAACGGTCTTATCTATTGGCGATTTCGTTGCAATTCACATTCCAAGTAATATTCGGCATGCTAATTACATTGCCGGTTGCCAAATTGCATTATCTCTTATAGTTTCCGAGATATGGACTATCGATAATTTACACCTTAGGCTCTGCTTCTAACTTGGGCCCAAATTGTAAAATGGTCTTATCTATTGGCGATTTCGTTCCAATTCACATTCCAAGTAATATTCGGCATGCTAATTACATTGCCGGTTGCCAAATTGCATTATCTCTTATAGTTTCCGAGATATGGACTATCGATAATTTACACCTTAGGCTCTGCTTCTAACTTGGGCCCAAATTGTAAAATGGTCTTATCTATTGGCGATTTCGTTCCAATTCACATTCCAAGTAATATTCGGCATGCTAATTACATTGCCGGTTGCCAAATTGCATTATCTCTTATAGTTTCCGAGATATGGACTATCGATAATTTACACCTTAGGCTCTGCTTCTAACTTGGGCCCAAATTGTAAAATGGTCTTACCTATTGGCGATTTCGTTCCAATTCACACTCCAAGTAATATTCGGCATGCTAATTACATTGCCGGTTGCGAAATTGCATTATCTCTTATAGTTTCCGAGATATGGACTATCAATAATTTACACCTTAGGCTCTGCTTCTAACTTGGGCCCAAATTGTAAAATGGTCTTATCTATTGGCGATTTCGTTCCAATTCACATTCCAAGTAATATTCGGCATGCTAATTACATTGCCGGTTGCCAAATTGCATTATCGCTTATAGTTTCCGAGATATGGACTATCGATAATTTACACCTTAGGCTCTGCTTCTAACTTGGGCCCAAATTGTAAAATGGTCTTATCTATTGGCGATTTCGTTCCAATTCACATTCCAAGTAATATTCGGCATGCTAATTACATTGCCGGTTGCCAAATTGCATTATCTCTTATAGTTTCCGAGATATGGACTATCGATAATTTACACCTTAGGCTCTGCTTCTAACTTGGGCCCAAATTGTAAAATGGTCTTATCTATTGGCGATTTCGTCCCAATTCACATTCCAAGTGATATTCGGCATGCTAATTACATTGCCGGTTGCGAAATTGCATTATCTCTTATAGTTTCCGAGATATGGAGTATCAATAATTTACACCTTAGGCTCTGCTTCTAACTTGGGCCCAAATTGTAAAATGGTCTTATCTATTGGCGATTTCGTTCCAATTCACATTCCAAGTAATATTCGGCATGCTAATTACATTGCCGGTTGCCAAATTGCATTATCTCTTATAGTTTCCGAGATATGGACTATCGATAATTTACACCTTAGGCTCTGCTTCTAACTTGGGCCCAAATTGTAAAATGGTCTTATCTATTGGCGATTTCGTTCCAATTCACATTCCAAGTTATATTCGGCATGCTAATTACATTGCCGGTTGCCAAATTGCATTATCTCTTATAGTTTCCGAGATATGGACTATCGATAATTTACACCTTAGGCTCTGCTTCTAACTTGGGCCCAAATTGTAAAATGGTCTTATCTATTGGCGATTTCGTTCCAATTCACATTCCAAGTAATATTCGGCATGCTAATTACATTGCCGGTTGCCAAATTGCATTATCTCTTATAGTTTCCGAGATATGGACTATCGATAATTTACACCTTAGGCTCTGCTTCTAACTTGGGCCCAAATTGTAAAATGGTCTTATCTATTGGCGATTTCGTTCCAATTCACACTCCAAGTAATATTCGGCATGCTAATTACATTGCCGGTTGCGAAATTGCATTATCTCTTATAGTTTCCGAGATATGGACTATCAATAATTTACACCTTAGGCTCTGCTTCTAACTTGGGCCCAAATAGTAAAATGGTCTTATCTATTGGCGATTTCGTCCCAATTCACTTTCCAAGTGATATTCGGCATGCTAATTACATTGCCGGTTTCGAAATTGCATTATCTCTTATAGTTTCCGAGATATGGACTATCAATAATTTACACCTTAGGCTCTGCTTCTAACTTGGGCCCAAATTGTAAAATGGTCTTATCTATTGGCGATTTCGTCCCAATTCACATTCCAAGTGATATTCGGCATGCTAATTACATTGCCGGTTTCGAAATTGCATTATCTCTTATAGTTTACGAGATATGGACTATCAATAATTTACACCTTAGGCTCTGCTTCTAACTTGGGCCCAAATTGTAAAATGGTCTTATCTATTGGCGATTTCGTTGCAATTCACATTCCAAGTAACATTCGGCATGCTAATTACATTGCCGGTTGCCAAATTGCATTATCTCTTATAGTTTCCGAGATATGGACTATCGATAATTTACACCTTAGGCTCTGCTTCTAACTTGGGCCCAAATTGTAAAATGGTCTTATCTATTGGCGATTTCGTTCCAATTCACATTCCAAGTAATATTCGGCATGCTAATTACATTGCCGGTTGCCAAATTGCATTATCTCTTATAGTTTCCGAGATATGGACTATCGATAATTTACACCTTAGGCTCTGCTTCTAACTTGGGCCCAAATTGTAAAATCGTCTTACCTATTGGCGATTTCGTTCCAATTCACACTCCAAGTAATATTCGGCATGCTAATTACATTGCCGGTTGCGAAATTGCATTATCTCTTATAGTTTCCGAGATATGGACTATCAATAATTTACACCTTAGGCTCTGCTTCTAACTTGGGTCCAAATTGTAAAATGGTCTTATCTATTGGCGATTTCGTTCCAATTCACATTCCAAGTAATATTCGGCATGCTAATTACATTGCCGGTTGCCAAATTGCATTATCTCTTATAGTTTCCGAGATATGGACTATCGATAATTTACACCTTAGGCTCTGCTTCTAACTTGGGCCCAAATTGTAAAATGGTCTTATCTATTGGCGATTTCGTTCCAATTCACATTTCAAGTAATATTCGGCATGCTAATTACATTGCCGGTTGCCAAATTGCATTATCTCTTATAGTTTCCGAGATATGGACTATCGATAATTTACACCTTAGGCTCTGCTTCTAACTTGGTCCCAAATAGTAAAATGGTCTTATCTATTGGCGATTTCGTCCCAATTCACATTCCAAGTGATATTCGGCATGCTAATTACATTGCCGGTTTCGAAATTGCATTATCTCTTATAGTTTCCGAGATATGGACTATCGATAATTTACACCTTAGGCTCTGCTTCTAACTTGGGCCCAAATTGTAAAATGGTCTTATCTATTGGCGATTTCGTTCCAATTCACATTCCAAGTAATATTCGGCATGCTAATTACATTGCCGGTTGCCAAATTGCATTATCTCTTATAGTTTCCGAGATATGGTCTATCGATAATTTACACCTTAGGCTCTGCTTCTAACTTGGGCCCAAATTGTAAAATGGTCTTATCTATTGGCGATTTCGTTCCAATTCACATTCCAAGTAATATTCGGCATGCTAATTACATTGCCGGTTGCCAAATTGCATTATCTCTTATAGTTTCCGAGATATGGACTATCGATAATTTACACCTTAGGCTCTGCTTCTAACTTGGGCCCAAATTGTAAAATGGTCTTATCTATTGGCGATTTCGTTCCAATTCACACTCCAAGTAATATTCGGCATGCTAATTACATTGCCGGTTGCGAAATTGCATTATCTCTTATAGTTTCCCAGATATGGACTATCAATAATTTACACCTTAGGCTCTGCTTCTAACTTGGGCCCAAATTGTAAAATGGTCTTATCTATTGGCGATTTCGTTCCAATTCACATTCCAAGTAATATTCGGCATGCTAATTACATTGCCGGTTGCCAAATTGCATTATCTCTTATAGTTTCCGAGATATGGACTATCGATAATTTACACCTTAGGCTCTGCTTCTAACTTGGGCCCAAATTGTAAAATGGCCTTATCTATTGGCGATTTCGTCCCAATTCATATTCCAAGTAATATTCGGCATACTAATTACATTGCCGGTTGCGAAATTGCATTATCTCTTATAGTTTCAGAGATATGGACTATCGATAATTTACACCTTAGGCTCTGCTTCTAACTTGGGCCCAAATTGTAAAATGGTCTTATCTATTGGCAATTTCGTTCCAATTCACATTCCAAGTAATATTCGGCATGCTAATTACATTGCCGGTTGCCAAATTGCATTATCTCTTATAGTTTCCGAGATATGGACTATCGATAATTTACACCTTAGGCTCTGCTTCTAACTTGGGCCCAAATTGTAAAATGGTCTTATCTATTGGCGATTTCGTTCCAATTCACATTCCAAGTAATATTCGGCATGCTAATTATATTGCCGGTTGCCAAATTGCATTATCTCTTATAGTTTCCGAGATATGGACTATCGATAATTTACACCTTAGGCTCTGCTTCTAACTTGGGCCCAAATTGTAAAATGGTCTTATCTATTGGCGATTTCGTTCCCATTCACATTCCAAGTAATATTCGGCATGCTAATTACATTGCCGGTTGCCAAATTGCATTATCTCTTATAGTTTCCGAGATATGGACTATCGATAATTTACACCATAGGCTCTGCTTCTAACTTGGGCCCAAATTGTAAAATGGTCTTATCTATTGGCGATTTCGTTCCAATTCACATTCCAAGTAATATTCGGCATGCTAATTACATTGCCGGTTGCCAAATTGCATTATCTCTTATAGTTTCCGAGATATGGACTATCGATAACTTACACCTTAGGCTCTGCTTCTAACTTGGGCCCAAATTGAAAAATGGTCTTATCTATTGGCGATTTCGTTCCAATTCACATTCCAAGTAATATTCGGCATGCTAATTACATTGCCGGTTGCCAAATTGCATTATCTCTTATAGTTTCCGAGATATGGACTATCGATAATTTACACCTTAGGCTCTGCTTCTAACTTGGGCCCAAATTGTAAAATGGTCTTATCTATTGACGATTTCGTTCCAATTCACATTCCAAGTAATATTCGACATGCTAATTACATTGCCGGTTGCCAAATTGCATTATCTCTTATAGTTTCCGAGATATGGACTATCGATAATTTACACCTTAGGCTCTGCTTCTAACTTGGGCCCAAATTGTAAAATGGTCTTATCTATTGGCGATTTCGTTCCAATTCACATTCCAAGTAATATTCGGCATGCTAATTACATTGCCGGTTGCCAAATTGCATTATCTCTTATAGTTTCCGAGATATGGACTATCGATAATTTACACCTTAGGCTCTGCTTCTAACTTGGGCCCAAATTGTAAAATGGTCTTATCTATTAGCGATTTCGTTCCAATTCACATTCCAAGTAATATTCGGCATGCTAATTACATTGCCGGTTGCCAAATTGCATTATCTCTTATAGTTTCCGAGATATGGTCTATCGATAATTTACACCTTAGGCTCTGCTTCTAACTTGGGCCCAAATTGTAAAATGGTCTTATCTATTGGCGATTTCGTTCCAATTCACACTCCAAGTAATATTCGGCATGCTAATTACATTGCCGGTTGCGAAATTGCATTATCTCTTATAGTTTCCGAGATATGGACTATCAATAATTTACACCTTAGGCTCTGCTTCTAACTTGGGCCCAAATAGTAAAATGGTCTTATCTATTGGCGATTTCGTCCCAATTCACATTCCAAGTGATATTCGGCATGCTAATTACATTGCCGGTTTCGAAATTGCATTATCTCTTATAGTTTACGAGATATGGACTATCAATAATTTACACCTTAGGCTCTGCTTCTAACTTGGGCCCAAATTGTAAAATGGTCTTATCTATTGGCGATTTCGTTCCAATTCACATTCCAAGTAATATTCGGCATGCTAATTACATTGCCGGTTGCCAAATTGCATTATCTCTTATAGTTTCCGAGATATGGTCTATCGATAATTTACACCTTAGGCTCTGCTTCTAACTTGGGCCCAAATTGTAAAATGGTCTTATCTATTGGCGATTTCGTTCCAATTCACACTCCAAGTAATATTCGGCATGCTAATTACATTGCCGGTTGCGAAATTGCATTATCTCTTATAGTTTCCGAGATATGGACTATCAATAATTTACACCTTAGGCTCTGCTTCTAACTTGGGCCCAAATAGTAAAATGGTCTTATCTATTGGCGATTTCGTCCCAATTCACATTCCAAGTGATATTCGGCATGCTAATTACATTGCCGGTTTCGAAATTGCATTATCTCTTATAGTTTACGAGATATGGACTATCAATAATTTACACCTTAGGCTCTGCTTCTAACTTGGGCCCAAATAGTAAAATGGTCTTATCTATTGGCGATTTCGTCCCAATTCACATTCCAAGTGATATTCGGCATGCTAATTACATTGCCGGTTTCGAAATTGCATTATCTCTTATAGTTTACGAGATATGGACTATCAATAATTTACACCTTAGGCTCTGCTTCTAACTTGGGCCCAAATTGTAAAATGGTCTTATCTATTGGCGATTTCGTTGCAATTCACATTCCAAGTAACATTCGGCATGCTAATTACATTGCCGGTTGCCAAATTGCATTATCTCTTATAGTTTCCGAGATATGGACTATCGATAATTTACACCTTAGGCTCTGCTTCTAACTTGGGCCCAAATTGTAAAATGGTCTTATCTATTGGCGATTTCGTTCCAATTCACATTCCAAGTAATATTCGGCATGCTAATTACATTGCCGGTTGCCAAATTGCATTATCTCTTATAGTTTCCGAGATATGGACTATCGATAATTTACACCTTAGGCTCTGCTTCTAACTTGGGCCCAAATTGTAAAATGGTCTTATCTATTGGCGATTCCGTTCCAATTCACATTCCAAGTAATATTCGGCATGCTAATTACATTGCCGGTTGCCAAATTGCATTATCTCTTATAGTTTCCGAGATATGGACTATCGATAATTTACACCTTAGGCTCTGCTTCTAACTTGGGCCCAAATTGTAAAATGGTCTTACCTATTGGCGATTTCGTTCCAATTCACACTCCAAGTAATATTTGGCATGCTAATTACATTGCCGGTTGCGAAATTGCATTATCTCTTATAGTTTCCGAGATATGGACTATCAATAATTTACACCTTAGGCTCTGCTTCTAACTTGGGCCCAAATCAAAAATGGTCTTATCTATTGGCGATTTCGTTCCAATTCACATTCCAAGTAATATTCGGCATGCTAATTACATTGCCGGTTGCCAAATTGCATTATCTCTTATAGTTTCCGAGATATGGACTATCGATGATTTACACCTTAGGCTCTGCTTCTAACTTGGGCCCAAATTGTAAAATGGTCTTATCTATTGGCGATTTCGTTCCAATTCACATTCCAAGTAATATTCGGCATGCTAATTACATTGCCGGTTGCCAAATTGCATTATCTCTTATAGTTTCCGAGATATGGACTATCGATAATTTACACCTTAGGCTCTGCTTCTAACTTGGGCCCAAATTGTAAAATGGTCTTATCTATTGGCGATTTCGTTCCAATTCACATTCCAAGTAATATTCGGCATGCTAATTACATTGCCGGTTGCCAAATTGCATTATCTCTTATAGTTTCCGAGATATGGACTATCGATAATTTACACCATAGGCTCTGCTTCTAACTTGGGCCCAAATTGTAAAATGGCCTTATCTATTGGCGATTTCGTTCCAATTCACATTCCAAGTAATATTCGGCATGCTAATTACATTGCCGGTTGCCAAATTGCATTATCTCTTATAGTTCCCGAGATATGGACTATCGATAATTTACACCTTAGGCTCTGCTTCTAACTTGGGCCCAAATTGTAAAATGGTCTTATCTATTGGCGATTTCGTTCCAATTCACATTCCAAGTAATATTCGGCATGCTAATTACATTGCCGGTTGCCAAATTTCATTATCTCTTATAGTTTCAGAGATATGGACTATCGATAATTTACACCTTAGGCTCTGCTTCTAACTTGGGCCCAAATTGTAAAATGGTCTTATCTATTGGCGATTTCGCTCCAATTCACACTCCAAGTAGTATTCAGCATGCTAATTACATTGCCGGTTGCCAAATTGCATTATCTCTTATAGTTTCCGAGATATGGACTATCGATAATTTACACCTTAGGCTCTGCTTCTAACTTGGGCCCAAATAGTAAAAGGTCTTATCTATTGGCGATTTCGTCCCAATTCACATTCCAAGTGATATTCGGCATGCTAATTACATTGCCGGTTTCGAAATTGCATTATCTCTTATAGTTTCCGAGATATGGACTATCAATAATTTACACCTTAGGCTCTGCTTCTAACTTGGGCCCAAATTGTAAAATGGTCTTATCTATTGGCGATTTCGTCCCAATTCACATTCCAAGTGATATTCGGCATGCTAATTACATTGCCGGTTTCGAAATTGCATTATCTCTTATAGTTTACGAGATATGGACTATCAATAATTTACACCTTAGGCTCTGCTTCTAACTTGGGCCCAAATTGTAAAATGGTCTTATCTATTGGCGATTTCGTTGCAATTCACATTCCAAGTAATATTCGGCATGCTAATTACATTGCCGGTTGCCAAATTGCATTATCTCTTATAGTTTCCGAGATATGGACTATCGATAATTTACACCTTAGGCTCTGCTTCTAACTTGGGCCCAAATTGTAAAATGGTCTTATCTATTGGCGATTTCGTTCCAATTCACATTCCAAGTAATATTCGGCATGCTAATTACATTGCCGGTTGCCAAATTGCATTATCTCTTATAGTTTCCGAGATATGGACTATCGATAATTTACAACTTAGGCTCTGCTTCTAACTTGGGCCCAAATTGTAAAATGGTCTTATCTATTGGCGATTTCGCTCCAATTCACACTCCAAGTAGTATTCAGCATGCTAATTACATTGCCGGTTGCGAAATTGCATTATCTCTTATAGTTTCCGAGATATGGACTATCGATAATTTACACCTTAGGCTCTGCTTCTAACTTGGGCCCAAATAGTAAAATGGTCTTATCTATTGGCGATTTCGTCCCAATTCACATTCCAAGTGATATTCGGCATGCTAATTACATTGCCGGTTGCGAAATTGCATTATCTCTTATAGTTTACGAGATATGGACTATCAATAATTTACACCTTAGGCTCTGCTTCTAACTTGGGCCCAAATTGTAAAATGGTCTTATCTATTGGCGATTTCGTTCCAATTCACATTCCAAGTAATATTCGGCATGCTAATTACATTGCCGGTTGCCAAATTGCATTATCTCTTATAGTTTCCGAGATATGGACTATCGATAATTTACACCTTAGGCTCTGCTTCTAACTTGGGCCCAAATTGTAAAATGGTCTTATCTATTGGCGATTTCGTTCCAATTCACATTCCAAGTAATATTCGGCATGCTAATTACATTGCCGGTTGCCAAATTGCATTATCTCTTATAGTTTCCGAGATATGGACTATCGATAATTTACACCTTAGGCTGTGCTTCTAACTTGGGCCCAAATTGTAAAATGGTCTTATCTATTGGCGATTTCGTTCCAATTCACATTCCAAGTAATATTCGGCATGCTAATTACATTGCCGGTTGCCAAATTGCATTATCTCTTATAGTTTCCGAGATATGGACTATCGATAATTTACACCTTAGGCTCTGCTTCTAACTTGGGCCCAAATTGTAAAATGGTCTTATCTATTGGCGATTTCGTCCCAATTCACATTCCAAGTGATATTCGGCATGCTAATTACATTGCCGGTTGCGAAATAGCATTATCTCTTATAGTTTCCGTGATATGGACTATCAATAATTTACACCTTAGGCTCTGCTTCTAACTTGGGCCCAAATTGTAAAATGGTCTTATCTATTGGGCGATTTCGTTCCAATTCACATTCCAAGTAATATTCGGCATGCTAATTACATTGCCGGTTGCCAAATTGCATTATCTCTTATAGTTTCCGAGATATGGACTATCGATAATTTACACCTTAGGCTGTGCTTCTAACTTGGGCCCAAATTGTAAAATGGTCTTATCTATTGGCGATTTCGTTCCAATTCACATTCCAAGTAATATTCGGCATGCTAATTACATTGCCGGTTGCCAAATTGCATTATCTCTTATAGTTTCCGAGATATGGACAATCGATAATTTACACCTTAGGCTCTGCTTCTAACTTGGGCCCAAATTGTAAAATGGTCTTATCTATTGGCGATTTCGTTCCAATTCACATTCCAAGTAATATTCGGCATGCTAATTACATTGCCGGTTGCCAAATTGCATTATCTCTTATAGTTTCCGAGATATGGACAATCGATAATTTACACCTTAGGCTCTGCTTCTAACTTGGGCCCAAATTGTAAAATGGTCTTATCTATTAACGATTTCGTTCCAATTCACATTCCAAGTAATATTCGGCATGCTAATTACATTGCCGGTTGCCAAATTGCATTATCTCTTATAGTTTCCGAGATATGGACTATCGATAATTTACACCTTAGGCTGTGCTTCTAACTTGGGCCCAAATTGTAAAATGGTCTTATCTATTGGCGATTTCGTTCCAATTCACATTCCAAGTAATATTCGGCATGCTAATTACATTGCCGGTTGCCAAATTGCATTATCTCTTATAGTTTCCGAGATATGGACTATCGATAATTTACACCTTAGGCTCTGCTTCTAACTTGGGCCCAAATTGTAAAATGGTCTTATCTATTGGCGATTTCGTCCCAATTCACATTCCAAGTGATATTCGGCATGCTAATTACATTGCCGGTTGCGAAATAGCATTATCTCTTATAGTTTCCGTGATATGGACTATCAATAATTTACACCTTAGGCTCTGCTTCTAACTTGGGCCCAAATTGTAAAATGGTCTTATCTATTGGCGATTTCGTTCCAATTCACATTCCAAGTAATATTCGGCATGCTAATTACATTGCCGGTTGCCAAATTGCATTATCTCTTATAGTTTCCGAGATATGGACTATCGATAATTTACACCTTAGGCTCTGCTTCTAACTTGGGCCCAAATTGTAAAATGGTCTTATCTATTGGCGATTTCGTTCCAATTCACATTCCAAGTAATATTCGGCATGCTAATTACATTGCCGGTTGCCAAATTGCATTATCTATTATAGTTTCCGAGATATGGACCATCGATAATTTACACCTTAGGCTCTGCTTCTAACTTGGGCCCAAATTGTAAAATGGTCTTATCTATTGGCGATTTCGTTCCAATTCACACTCCAAGTAATATTCGGCATGCTAATTACATTGCCGGTTGCGAAATTGCATTATCTCTTATAGTTTCCGAGATATGGACTATCAATAATTTACACCTTAGGCTCTGCTTCTAACTTGGGCCCAAATTGTAAAATGGTCTTATCTATTGGCGATTCCGTTCCAATTCACATTCCAAGTAATATTCGGCATGCTAATTACGTTGCCGATTGCCAAATTGCATTATCTCTTATAGTTTCCGAGATATGGACTATCGACATCTTGCAATATTGGCTCTGCTTCTAACTTGGGCCAGAATTGTAAAATGGTCTTATGAATTAGCGATTTCGTTGTAATTCACATTCCAAGTAATATTCGGCATGCTAATTACATTGCCGGTTGCCAAATTGCATTATCTCTTATAGTTTCCGAGATATGGACTATCGATAATTTACACCTTAGGCTCTGCTTCTAACTTGGGCCCAAATTGTAAAATGGTCTTATCTATTGGCGATTTCGTTCCAATTCACATTCCAAGTAATATTCGGCATGCTAATTACATTGCCGGTTGCCAAATTGAATTATCTCTTATAGTTTCCGAGATATGGACTATCGATAATTTACACCTTAGGCTCTGCTTCTAACTTGGGCCCAAATTGTAAAATGGTCTTACCTATTGGCGATTTCGTTCCAATTCACATTCCAAGTAATATTCGGCATGCTAATTACATTGCCGGTTGCCAAATTGCATTATCTCTTATAGTTTCCGAGATATGGACTATCGATAATTTACACCTTAGGCTCTGCTTCTAACTTGGGCCCAAATTGTAAAATGGTCTTATCTATTGGCGATTTCGTTCCAATTCACATTCCAAGTAATATTCGGCATGCTAATTACATTGCCGGTTGCCAAATTGCATTATCTCTTATAGTTCCCGAGATATGGACTATCGATAATTTACACCTTAGGCTCTGCTTCTAACTTGGGCCCAAATTGTAAAATGGTCTTATCTATTGGCGATTTCGTTCCAAATTCACATTCCAAGTAATATTCGGCATGCTAATTACATTGCCGGTTGCCAAATTTCATTATCTCTTATAGTTTCAGAGATATGGACTATCGATAATTTACAACTTAGGCTCTGCTTCTAACTTGGGCCCAAATTGTAAAATGGTCTTATCTATTGGCGATTTCGCTCCAATTCACACTCCAAGTAGTATTCAGCATGCTAATTACATTGCCGGTTGCCAAATTGCATTATCTCTTATAGTTTCCGAGATATGGACTATCGATAATTTACACCTTAGGCTCTGCTTCTAACTTGGGCCCAAATAGTAAAATGGTCTTATCTATTGGCGATTTCGTCCCAATTCACATTCCAAGTGATATTCGGCATGCTAATTACATTGCCGGTTTCGAAATTGCATTATCTCTTATAGTTTCCGAGATATGGACTATCAATAATTTACACCTTAGGCTCTGCTTCTAACTTGGGCCCAAATTGTAAAATGGTCTTATCTATTGGCGATTTCGTCCCAATTCACATTCCAAGTGATATTCGGCATGCTAATTACATTGCCGGTTTCGAAATTGCATTATCTCTTATAGTTTACGAGATATGGACTATCAATAATTTACACCTTAGGCTCTGCTTCTAACTTGGGCCCAAATTGTAAAATGGTCTTATCTATTGGCGATTTCGTTGCAATTCACATTCCAAGTAATATTCGGCATGCTAATTACATTGCCGGTTGCCAAATTGCATTATCTCTTATAGTTTCCGAGATATGGACTATCGATAATTTACACCTTAGGCTCTGCTTCTAACTTGGGCCCAAATTGTAAAATGGTCTTATCTATTGGCGATTTCGTTCCAATTCACATTCCAAGTAATATTCGGCATGCTAATTACATTGCCGGTTGCCAAATTTCATTATCTCTTATAGTTTCCGAGATATGGACTATCGATAATTTACAACTTAGGCTCTGCTTCTAACTTGGGCCCAAATTGTAAAATGGTCTTATCTATTGGCGATTTCGCTCCAATTCACACTCCAAGTAGTATTCAGCATGCTAATTACATTGCCGGTTGCCAAATTGCATTATCTCCTATAGTTTCCGAGATATGGACTATCGATAATTTACACCTTAGGCTCTGCTTCTAACTTGGGCCCAAATAGTAAAATGGTCTTATCTATTGGCGATTTCGTCCCAATTCACATTCCAAGTGATATTCGGCATGCTAATTACATTGCCGGTTTCGAAATTGCATTATCTCTTATAGTTTACGAGATATGGACTATCAATAATTTACACCTTAGGCTCTGCTTCTAACTTGGGCCCAAATTGTAAAATGGTCTTATCTATTGGCGATTTCGTTGCAATTCACATTCCAAGTAATATTCGGCATGCTAATTACATTGCCGGTTGCCAAATTGCATTATCTCTTATAGTTTCCGAGATATGGACTATCGATAATTTACACCTTAGGCTCTGCTTCTAACTTGGGCCCAAATTGTAAAATGGTCTTATCTATTGGCGATTTCGTTCCAATTCACATTCCAAGTAATATTCGGCATGCTAATTACATTGCCGGTTGCCAAATTGCATTATCTCTTATAGTTTCCGAGATATGGACTATCGATAATTTACACCTTAGGCTGTGCTTCTAACTTGGGCCCAAATTGTAAAATGGTCTTATCTATTGGCGATTTCGTTCCAATTCACACTCCAAGTAATATTCGGCATGCTAATTACATTGCCGGTTGCCAAATTGCATTATCTCTTATAGTTTCCGAGATATGGACTATCGATAATTTACACCTTAGGCTCTGCTTCTAACTTGGGCCCAAATTGTAAAATGGTCTTATCTATTGGCGATTTCGTCCCAATTCACATTCCAAGTGATATTCGGCATGCTAATTACATTGCCGGTTGCGAAATAGCATTATCTCTTATAGTTTCCGTGATATGGACTATCAATAATTTACACCTTAGGCTCTGCTTCTAACTTGGGCCCAAATTGTAAAATGGTCTTATCTATTGGCGATTTCGTTCCAATTCACATTCCAAGTAATATTCGGCATGCTAATTACATTGCCGGTTGCCAAATTGCATTATCTCTTATAGTTTCCGAGATATGGACTATCGATAATTTACACCTTAGGCTGTGCTTCTAACTTGGGCCCAAATTGTAAAATGGTCTTATCTATTGGCGATTTCGTTCCAATTCACATTCCAAGTAATATTCGGCATGCTAATTACATTGCCGGTTGCCAAATTGCATTATCTCTTATAGTTTCCGAGATATGGACAATCGATAATTTACACCTTAGGCTCTGCTTCTAACTTGGGCCCAAATTGTAAAATGGTCTTATCTATTGGCGATTTCGTTCCAATTCACATTCCAAGTAATATTCGGCATGCTAATTACATTGCCGGTTGCCAAATTGCATTATCTCTTATAGTTTCCGAGATATGGACAATCGATAATTTACACCTTAGGCTCTGCTTCTAACTTGGGCCCAAATTGTAAAATGGTCTTATCTATTAACGATTTCGTTCCAATTCACATTCCAAGTAATATTCGGCATGCTAATTACATTGCCGGTTGCCAAATTGCATTATCTCTTATAGTTTCCGAGATATGGACTATCGATAATTTACACCTTAGGCTGTGCTTCTAACTTGGGCCCAAATTGTAAAATGGTCTTATCTATTGGCGATTTCGTTCCAATTCACATTCCAAGTAATATTCGGCATGCTAATTACATTGCCGGTTGCCAAATTGCATTATCTCTTATAGTTTCCGAGATATGGACTATCGATAATTTACACCTTAGGCTCTGCTTCTAACTTGGGCCCAAATTGTAAAATGGTCTTATCTATTGGCGATTTCGTCCCAATTCACATTCCAAGTGATATTCGGCATGCTAATTACATTGCCGGTTGCGAAATAGCATTATCTCTTATAGTTTCCGTGATATGGACTATCAATAATTTACACCTTAGGCTCTGCTTCTAACTTGGGCCCAAATTGTAAAATGGTCTTATCTATTGGCGATTTCGTTCCAATTCACATTCCAAGTAATATTCGGCATGCTAATTACATTGCCGGTTGCCAAATTGCATTATCTCTTATAGTTTCCGAGATATGGACTATCGATAATTTACACCTTAGGCTCTGCTTCTAACTTGGGCCCAAATTGTAAAATGGTCTTATCTATTGGCGATTTCGTTCCAATTCACATTCCAAGTAATATTCGGCATGCTAATTACATTGCCGGTTGCCAAATTGCATTATCTCTTATAGTTTCCGAGATATGGACTATCGATAATTTACACCTTAGGCTCTGCTTCTAACTTGGGCCCAAATTGTAAAATGGTCTTATCTATTGGCGATTTCGTTCCAATTCACATTCCAAGTAATATTCGGCATGCTAATTACATTGCCGGTTGCCAAATTGCATTATCTCTTATAGTTTCCGAGATATGGACTATCGATAATTTACACCTTAGGCTGTGCTTCTAACTTGGGCCCAAATTGTAAAATGGTCTTATCTATTGGCGATTTCGTTCCAATTCACATTCCAAGTAATATTCGGCATGCTAATTACATTGCCGGTTGCCAAATTGCATTATCTCTTATAGTTTCCGAGATATGGACTATCGATAATTTACACCTTAGGCTCTGCTTCTAACTTGGGCCCAAATTGTAAAATGGTCTTATCTATTGGCGATTTCGTCCCAATTCACATTCCAAGTGATATTCGGCATGCTAATTACATTGCCGGTTGCGAAATAGCATTATCTCTTATAGTTTCCGTGATATGGACTATCAATAATTTACACCTTAGGCTCTGCTTCTAACTTGGGCCCAAATTGTAAAATGGTCTTATCTATTGGCGATTTCGTTCCAATTCACATTCCAAGTAATATTCGGCATGCTAATTACATTGCCGGTTGCCAAATTGCATTATCTCTTATAGTTTCCGAGATATGGACTATCGATAATTTACAGCTTAGGCTCTGCTTCTAACTTGGGCCCAAATTGTAAAATGGTCTTATCTATTGGCGATTTCGTTCCTATTCACATTCCAAGTTATATTCGGCATGCTAATTACATTGCCGGTTGCCAAATTGCATTATCTCTTATAGTTTCCGAGATATGGACTATCGATAATTTACACCTTAGGCTCTGCTTCTAACTTGGGCCCAAATTGTAAAATGGTCTTATCTATTGGCGATTTCGTTCCAATTCACATTCCAAGTAATATTCGGCATGCTAATTACATTGCCGGTTGCCAAATTGCATTATCTCTTATAGTTTCCGAGATATGGACTATCGATAATTTACACCTTAGGCTCTGCTTCTAACTTGGGCCCAAATTGTAAAATGGTCTTATCTATTGGCGATTTCGTTCCAATTCACACTCCAAGTAATATTCGGCATGCTAATTACATTGCCGGTTGCGAAATTGCATTATCTCTTATAGTTTCCGAGATATGGACTATCAATAATTTACACCTTTGGCTCTGCTTCTAACTTGGGCCCAAATTGTAAAATGGTCTTATCTATTGGCGATTCCGTTCCAATTCACATTCCAAGTAATATTCGGCATGCTAATTACATTGCCGGTTGCCAAATTGCATTATCTCTTATAGTTTCCGAGATATGGACTATCGATAATTTACACCTTAGGCTCTGCTTCTAACTTGGGCCCAAATTGTAAAATGGTCTTATCTATTGGCGATTTCGTTCCAATTCACATTTCAAGTAATATTCGGCATGCTAATTACATTGCCGGTTGCCAAATTGCATTATCTCTTATAGTTTCCGAGATATGGACTATCGATTATTTACACCTTAGGCTCTGCTTCTAACTTGGGCCCAAATTGTAAAATGGTCTTATCTATTGGCGATTTCGTTCCAATTCACATTCCAAGTAATATTCGGCATGCTAATTACATTGCCGGTTGCCAAATTGCATTATCTCTTATAGTTTCCGAGATATGGACTATCGATAATTTACACCTTAGGCTCTGCTTCTAACTTGGGCCCAAATTGTAAAATGGTCTTCTCTATTGGCGATTTCGTTCCAATTCACATTCCAAGTAATATTCGGCAGGCTAATTACATTGCCGGTTGCCAAATTGCATTATCTCTTATAGTTTCCGAGATATGGACTATCGATAATTTACACCTTAGGCTCTGCTTCTAACTTGGGCCCAAATTGTAAAATGGTCTTATCTATTGGCGATTTCGTTCCAATTCACATTCCAAGTAATATTCGGCATGCTAATTACATTGCCGGTTGCCAAATTGCATTATCTCTTATAGTTTCCGAGATATGGACTATCGATAATTTACACCTTAGGCTCTGCTTCTAACTTGGGCCCAAATTGTAAAATGGTCTTCTCTATTGGCGATTTCGTTCCAATTCACATTCCAAGTAATATTCGGCATGCTAATTACATTGCCGGTTGCCAAATTGCATTATCTCTTATAGCTTCCGAGATATGGACTATCGATAATTTACACCTTAGGCTCTGCTTCTAACTTGGGCCCAAAATTGTAAAATGGTCTTATCTATTGGCGATTTCGTTCCAATTCACATTCCAAGTAATATTCGGCATGCTAATTACATTGCCGGTTGCCAAATTGCATTATCTCTTATAGTTTCCGAGATATGGACTATCGATAATTTACACCTTAGGCTCTGCTTCTAACTTGGGCCCAAATTGTAAAATGGTCTTCTCTATTGGCGATTTCGTTCCAATTCACATTCCAAGTAATATTCGGCATGCTAATTACATTGCCGGTTGCCAAATTGCATTATCTCTTATAGTTTCCGAGATATGGACTATCGATAATTTACACCTTAGGCTCTGCTTCTAACTTGGGCCCAAATTGTAAAATCGTCTTATCTATTGGCGATTTCGTTCCAATTCACATTCCAAGTAATATTCGGCATGCTAATTACATTGCCGGTTGCCAAATTGCATTATCTCTTATAGTTTCCGAGATATGGACTATCGGTAATTTACACCTTAGGCTCTGCTTCTAACTTGGGCCCAAATTGTAAAATTGTCTTATCTATTGGCGATTTCGTTCCAATTCACATTCCAAGTAATATCCGGCATGCTAATTACATTGCCGGTTGCCAAATTGAATTATCTCTTATAGTTTTCCGAGATATGGACTATCGATAATTTACACCTTAGGCTCTGCTTCTAACTTGGGCCCAAATTGCAAAATGGTCTTACCTATTGGCGATTTCGTTCCAATTCACATTCCAAGTAATATTCGGCATGCTAATTACATTGCCGGTTGCCAAATTGCATTATCTCTTATAGTTTCCGAGATATGGACTATCGATAATTTACACCTTAGGCTCTGCTTCTAACTTGGGCCCATATTGTAAAATGGTCTTATCTATTGGCGATTTCGTTCCAATTCACATTCCTAGTAATATTCGGCATGCTAATTACATTGCCGGTTGCCAAATTGCATTATCTCTTATAGTTTCCGAGATATGGACTATCGATAATTTACACCTTAGGCTCTGCTTCTAACTTGGGCCCAAATTCTAAAATGGTCTTATCTATTTTCGATTTCATTCCAATTCACATTCCAAGTAATATTCGGCATGCTAATTACATTGCCGGTTGCCAAATTGCATTATCTCTTATAGTTTCCGAGATATGGACTATCGATAATTTACACCTTAGGCTCTGCTTCTAACTTGGGCCCAAATTCTAAAATGGTCTTATCTATTTTCGATTTCATTCCAATTCACATTCCAAGTAATATTCGGCATGCTAATTACATTGCCGGTTGCCAAATTGCATTATCTCTTATAGTTTCCGAGATATGGACTATCGATAATTTACACCTTAGGCTCTGCTTCTAACTTGGGCCCATATTGTAAAATGGTCTTATCTATTGGCGATTTCGTTCCAATTCACATTCCAAGTAATATTCGGCATGCTAATTACATTGCCGGTTGCCAAATTGCATTATCTCTTATAGTTTCCGAGATATGGACTATCGATAATTTACACCTTAGGCTCTGCTTCTAACTTGGGCCCAAATTCTAAAATGGTCTTATCTATTTTCGATTTCATTCCAATTCACATTCCAAGTAATATTCGGCATGCTAATTACATTGCCGGTTGCCAAATTGCATTATCTCTTATAGTTCCCGAGATATGGACTATCGATAATTTACACCTTAGGCTCTGCTTCTAACTTGGGCCCAAATTGTAAAATGGTCTTATCTATTGGCGATTTCGTTCCAATTCACATTCCAAGTAATATTCGGCATGCTAATTACATTGCCGGTTGCCAAATTTCATTATCTCTTATAGTTTCAGAGATATGGACTATCGATAATTTACACCTTAGGCTCTGCTTCTAACTTGGGCCCAAATTGTAAAATGGTCTTATCTATTGGCGATTTCGTTCCAATTCACACTCCAAGTAGTATTCAGCATGCTAATTACATTGCCGGTTGCCAAATTGCATTATCTCTTATAGTTTCCGAGATATGGACTATCGATAATTTACACCTTAGGCTCTGCTTCTAACTTGGGCCCAAATAGTAAAATGGTCTTATCTATTGGCGATTTCGTCCCAATTCACATTCCAAGTGATATTCGGCATGCTAATTACATTGCCGGTTTCGAAATTGCATTATCTCTTATAGTTTCCGAGATATGGACTATCAATAATTTACACCTTAGGCTCTGCTTCTAACTTGGGCCCAAATTGTAAAATGGTCTTATCTATTGGCGATTTCGTCCCAATTCACATTCCAAGTGATATTCGGCATGCTAATTACATTGCCGGTTTCGAAATTGCATTATCTCTTATAGTTTACGAGATATGGACTATCAATAATTTACACCTTAGGCTCTGCTTCTAACTTGGGCCCAAATTGTAAAATGGTCTTATCTATTGGCGATTTCGTTGCAATTCACATTCCAAGTAATATTCGGCATGCTAATTACATTGCCGGTTGCCAAATTGCATTATCTCTTATAGTTTCCGAGATATGGACTATCGATAATTTACACCTTAGGCTCTGCTTCTAACTTGGGCCCAAATTGTAAAATAGTCTTATCTATTGGCGATTTCGTTCCAATTCACATTCCAAGTAATATTCGGCATGCTAATTACATTGCCGGTTGCCAAATTGCATTATCTCTTATAGTTTCCGAGATATGGACTATCGATAATTTACACCTTAGGCTCTGCTTCTAACTTGGGCCCAAATTGTAAAATGGTCTTATCTATTGGCGATTTCGTTCCAATTCACATTCCAAGTAATATTCGGCATGCTAATTACATTGCCGGTTGCCAAATTGCATTATCTCTTATAGTTTCCGAGATATGGACTATCGATAATTTACACCTTAGGCTCTGCTTCTCACTTGGGCCCAAATTGTAAAATGGTCTTACCTATTGGCGATTTCGTTCCAATTCACACTCCAAGTAATATTCGGCATGCTAATTACATTGCCGGTTGCGAAATTGCATTATCTCTTATAGTTTCCGAGATATGGACTATCAATAATTTACACCTTAGGCTCTGCTTCTAACTTGGGCCCAAATTGTAAAATGGTCTTATCTATTGGCGATTTCGTTCCAATTCACATTCCAAGTAATATTCGGCATGCTAATTACATTGCCGGTTGCCAAATTGCATTATCTCTTATAGTTTCCGAGATATGGACTATCGATAATTTACACCTTAGGCTGTGCTTCTAGCTTGGGCCCAAATTGTAAAATGGTCTTATCTATTGGCGATTTCGTTCCAATTCACATTCCAAGTAATATTCGGCATGCTAATTACATTGCCGGTTGCCAAATTGCATTATCTCTTATAGTTTCCGAGATATGGACTATCGATAATTTACACCTTAGGCTCTGCTTCTAACTTGGGCCCAAATTGTAAAATGGTCTTATCTATTGGCGATTTCGTCCCAATTCACATTCCAAGTGATATTCGGCATGCTAATTACATTGCCGGTTGCGAAATTGCATTATCTCTTATAGTTTCCGTGATATGGACTATCAATAATTTACACCTTAGGCTCTGCTTCTAACTTGGGCCCAAATTGTAAAATGGTCTTATCTATTGGCGATTTCGTTCCAATTCACATTCCAAGTAATATTCGGCATGCTAATTACATTGCCGGTTGCCAAATTGCATTATCTCTTATAGTTTCCGAGATATGGACTATCGATAATTTACAGCTTAGGCTCTGCTTCTAACTTGGGCCCAAATTGTAAAATGGTCTTATCTATTGGCGATTTCGTTCCAATTCACATTCCAAGTTATATTCGGCATGCTAATTACATTGCCGGTTGCCAAATTGCATTATCTCTTATAGTTTCCGAGATATGGACTATCGATAATTTACACCTTAGGCTCTGCTTCTAACTTGGGCCCAAATTGTAAAATGGTCTTATCTATTGGCGATTTCGTTCCAATTCACATTCCAAGTAATATTCGACATGCTAATTACATTGCCGGTTGCCAAATTGCATTATCTCTTATAGTTTCCGAGATATGGACTATCGATAATTTACACCTTAGGCTCTGCTTCTAACTTGGGCCCAAATTGTAAAATGGTCTTATCTATTGGCGATTTCGTTCCAATTCACACTCCAAGTAATATTCGGCATGCTAATTACATTGCCGGTTGCGAAATTGCATTATCTCTTATAGTTTCCGAGATATGGACTATCAATAATTTACACCTTAGGCTCTGCTTCTAACTTGGGCCCAAATTGTAAAATGGTCTTATCTATTGGCGATTCCGTTCCAATTCACATTCCAAGTAATATTCGGCATGCTAATTACATTGCCGGTTGCCAAATGGCATTATCTCTTATAGTTTCCGAGATATGGACTATCGATAATTTACACCTTAGGCTCTGCTTCTAACTTGGGCCCAAATTGTAAAATGGTCTTATCTATTGGCGATTTCGTTCCAATTCACATTTCAAGTAATATTCGGCATGCTAATTACATTGCCGGTTGCCAAATTGCATTATCTCTTATAGTTTCCGAGATATGGACTATCGATAATTTACACCTTAGGCTCTGCTTCTAACTTGGGCCCAAATTGTAAAATGGTCTTCTCTATTGGCGATTTCGTTCCAATTCACATTCCAAGTAATATTCGGCAGGCTAATTACATTGCCGGTTGCCAAATTGCATTATCTCTTATAGTTTCCGAGATATGGACTATCGATAATTTACACCTTAGGCTCTGCTTCTAACTTGGGCCCAAATTGTAAAATGGTCTTATCTATTGGCGATTTCGTTCCAATTCACATTCTAAGTAATATTCGGCATGCTAATTACATTGCCGGTTGCCAAATTGCATTATCTCTTATAGTTTCCGAGATATGGACTATCGATAATTTACACCTTAGGCTCTGCTTCTAACTTGGGCCCAAATTGTAAAATGGTCTTCTCTATTGGCGATTTCGTTCCAATTCACATTCCAAGTAATATTCGGCATGCTAATTACATTGCCGGTTGCCAAATTGCATTATCTCTTATAGCTTCCGAGATATGGACTATCGATAATTTACACCTTAGGCTCTGCTTCTAACTTGGGCCCAAATTGTAAAATGGTCTTATCTATTGGCGATTTCGTTCCAATTCACATTCCAAGTAATATTCGGCATGCTAATTACATTGCCGGTTGCCAAATTGCATTATCTCTTATAGTTTCCGAGATATGGACTATCGATAATTTACACCTTAGGCTCTGCTTCTAACTTGGGCCCAAATTGTAAAATGGTCTTCTCTATTGGCGATTTCGTTCCAATTCACATTCCAAGTAATATTCGGCATGCTAATTACATTGCCGGTTGCCAAATTGCATTATCTCTTATAGTTTCCGAGATATGGACTATCGATAATTTACACCTTAGGCTCTGCTTCTAACTGGGGCCCAAATTGTAAAATCGTCTTATCTATTGGCGATTTCGTTCCAATTCACATTCCAAGTAATATTCGGCATGCTAATTACATTGCCGGTTGCCAAATTGCATTATCTCTTATAGTTTCCGAGATATGGACTATCGGTAATTTACACCTTAGGCTCTGCTTCTAACTTGGGCCCAAATTGTAAAATTGTCTTATCTATTGGCGATTTCGTTCCAATTCACATTCCAAGTAATATCCGGCATGCTAATTACATTGCCGGTTGCCAAATTGAATTATCTCTTATAGTTTCCGAGATATGGACTATCGATAATTTACACCTTAGGCTCTGCTTCTAACTTGGGCCCAAATTGTAAAATGGTCTTACCTATTGGCGATTTCGTTCCAATTCACATTCCAAGTAATATTCGGCATGCTAATTACATTGCCGGTTGCCAAATTGCATTATCTCTTATAGTTCCCGAGATATGGACTATCGATAATTTACACCTTAGGCTCTGCTTCTAACTTGGGCCCATATTGTAAAATGGTCTTATCTATTGGCGATTTCGTTCCAATTCACATTCCAAGTAATATTCGGCATGCTAATTACATTGCCGGTTGCCAAATTGCATTATCTCTTATAGTTTCCGAGATATGGACTATCGATAATTTACACCTTAGGCTCTGCTTCTAACTTGGGCCCAAATTCTAAAATGGTCTTATCTATTTTCGATTTCATTCCAATTCACATTCCAAGTAATATTCGGCATGCTAATTACATTGCCGGTTGCCAAATTGCATTATCTCTTATAGTTTCCGAGATATGGACTATCGATAATTTACACCTTAGGCTCTGCTTCTAACTTGGGCCCAAATTGTAAAATGGTCTTATCTATTGGCGATTTCGTTCCAATTCACATTCCAAGTAATATTCGGCATGCTAATTACATTGCCGGTTGCCAAATTGCATTATCTCTTATAGTTTCCGAGATATGGACTATCGATAATTTACACCTTAGGCTCTGCTTCTAACTTGGGCCCAAATTGTAAAATCGTCTTATCTATTGGCGATTTCGTTCCATTTCACATTCCAAGTAATATTCGGCATGCTAATTACATTGCCGGTTGCCAAATTGCATTATCTCTTATAGTTTCCGAGATATGGACTATCGATAATTTACACCTTAGGCTCTGCTTCTAACTTGGGCCCAAATTGTAAAATGGTCTTATCTATTGGCGATTTCGTCCCAATTCACATTCCAAGTGATATTCGGCATGCTAATTACATTGCCGGTTGCGAAATTGCATTATCTCTTATAGTTTCCGAGATATGGACTATCAATAATTTACACCTTAGGCTCTGCTTCTAACTTGGGCCCAAATTGTAAAATGGTCTTATCTATTGGCGATTTCGTCCCAATTCACATTCCAAGTGATATTCGGCATGCTAATTACATTGCCGGTTGCGAAATTGCATTATCTCTTATAGTTTCCGAGATATGGACTATCAATAATTTACACCTTAGGCTCTGCTTCTAACTTGGGCCCAAATTGTAAAATGGTCTTATCTATTGGCGATTTCGTTCCAATTCACATTTCAAGTAATATTCGGCATGCTAATTACATTGCAGGTTGCCAAATTGCATTATCTCTTGTAGTTTCCGAGATATGGACTATCGATAATTTACACCTTAGGCTCTGCTTCTAACTTGGGCCCAAATTGTAAAATGGTCTTATCTATTGGCGATTTCGTTCCAATTCACATTCCAAGTAATATTCGGCATGCTAATTACATTACCGGTTGCCAAATTGCATTATCTCTTATAGTTTCCGAGATATGGACTATCGATAATTTACACCTTAAGCTCTGCTTCTAACTTGGGCCCAAATTGTAAAATGGTCTTATCTATTGGCGATTTCGTTCCAATTCACATTCCAAGTAATATTCGGCATGCTAATTACATTGCCGGTTGCCAAATTGCATTATCTCTTATAGTTTCCGAGATATGGACTATCGATAATTTACACCTTAGGCTCTGCTTCTAACTTGGGCCCATATTGTAAAATGGTCTTATCTATTGGCGATTTCGTTCCAATTCACATTCCAAGTAATATTCGGCATGCTAATTACATTGCCGGTTGCCAAATTGCATTATCTCTTATAGTTTCCGAGATATGGACTATCGATAATTTACACCTTAGGCTCTGCTTCTAACTTGGGCCCATATTGTAAAATGGTCTTATCTATTGGCGATTTCGTTCCAATTCACATTCCAAGTAATATTCGGCATGCTAATTACATTGCCGGTTGCCAAATTGCATTATCTCTTATAGTTTCCGAGATATGGACTATCGATAATTTGCATCTTAGGCTCTGCTTCTAACTTGGGCCCAAATTGTAAAATGGTCTTATCTATTGGCGATTTCGTTCCAATTCACATTCCAAGTAATATTCGGCATGCTAATTACATTGCCGGTTGCCAAATTGCATTATCTCTTATAGTTTCCGAGATATGGACTATCGATAATTTACACCTTAGGCTCTGCTTCTAACTTGGGCCCAAATTCTAAAATGGTCTTATCTATTTTCGATTTCATTCCAATTCACATTCCAAGTAATATTCGGCATGCTAATTACATTGCCGGTTGCCAAATTGCATTATCTCTTATAGTTTCCGAGATATGGACTATCGATAATTTACACCTTAGGCTCTGCTTCTAACTTGGGCCCAAATTGTAAAATGGTCTTAACTATTGGCGATTTCGTTCCAATTCACATTCCAAGTAATATTCGGCATGCTAATTACATTGCCGGTTGCCAAATTGCATTATCTCTTATAGTTTCCGAGATATGGACTATCGATAATTTACACCTTAGGCTCTGCTTCTAACTTGGGCCCATATTGTAAAATGGTCTTATCTATTGGCGATTTCGTTCCATTTCACATTCCAAGTAATATTCGGCATGCTAATTACATTGCCGGTTGCCAAATTGCATTATCTCTTATAGTTTCCGAGATATGGACTATCGATAATTTACACCTTAGGCTCTGCTTCTAACTTGGGCCCAAATTGTAAAATGGTCTTATCTATTGGCGATTTCGTCCCAATTCACATTCCAAGTGATATTCGGCATGCTAATTACATTGCCGGTTGCGAAATTGCATTATCTCTTATAGTTTCCGAGATATGGACTATCAATAATTTACACCTTAGGCTCTGCTTCTAACTTGGGCCCAAATTGTAAAATGGTCTTATCTATTGGCGATTTCGTTCCAATTCACATTTCAAGTAATATTCGGCATGCTAATTACATTGCAGGTTGCCAAATTGCATTATCTCTTGTAGTTTCCGAGATATGGACTATCGATAATTTACACCTTAGGCTCTGCTTCTAACTTGGGCCCAAATTGTAAAATGGTCTTATCTATTGGCAATTTCGTTCCATTTCACATTCCAAGTAATATTCGGCATGCTAATTACATTACCGGTTGCCAAATTGCATTATCTCTTATAGTTTCCGAGATATGGACTATCGATAATTTACACCTTAAGCTCTGCTTCTAACTTGGGCCCAAATTGTAAAATGGTCTTATCTATTGGCGATTTCGTTCCAATTCATATTCCAAGTAATATTCGGCATGCTAATTACATTGCCGGTTGCCAAATTGCATTATCTCTTATAGTTTCCGAGATATGGACTATCGATAATTTACACCTTAGGCTCTGCTTCTAACTTGGGCCCAAATTTTAAAATGGTCTTATCTATTGGCGATTTCGTTCCAATTCACATTCCAAGTAATATTCGGCATGCTAATTACATTGCCGGTTGCCAAATTGCATTATCTCTTATAGTTTCCGAGATATGGACTATCGATAATTTACACCTTAGGCTCTGCTTCTAACTTGGGCCCAAATTGTAAAATGGTCTTATCTATTGGCGATTTCGTTCCAATTCACACTCCAAGTAATATTCGGCATGCTAATTACATTGCCGGTTGCGAAATTGCATTATCTCTTATAGTTTCCGAGATATGGACTATCAATAATTTACACCTTAGTCTCTGCTTCTAACTTGGGCCCAAATTGTAAAATGGTCTTATCTATTGGCGATTTCGTTCCAATTCACATTCCAAGTAATATTCGGCATGCTAATTACATTGCCGGTTGCCAAATTGCATTATCTCTTATAGTTTCCGAGATATGGACTATCGATAATTTACACCTTAGGCTCTGCTTCTAACTTGGGCCCAAATTGTAAAATGGTCTTATCTATTGGCGATTTCGTTCCAATTCACATTCCAAGTAATATTCGGCATGCTAATTACATTGCCGGTTGCCAAATAGCATTATCTCTTATAGTTTCCGAGATATGGACTATCGATAATTTACACCTTAGGCTCTGCTTCTAACTTGGGCCCAAATTGTAAAATGGTCTTATCTATTGGCGATTTCGTTCCAATTCACATTCCAAGTAATATTCGGCATGCTAATTACATTGCCGGTTGCCAAATTGCATTATCTCTTATAGTTTCCGAGATATGGACAATCGATAATTTACACCTTAGGCTCTGCTTCTAACTTGGGCCCAAATTGTAAAATGGTCTTCTCTATTGACGATTTCGTTCCAATTCACATTCCAATTAATATTCGGCATGCTAATTACATTGCCGGTTGCCAAATTGCATTATCTCTTATAGTTTCCGAGATATGGACTATCGATAATTTACACCTTAGGCTCTGCTTCTAACTTGGGCCCAAATTGTAAAATGGTCTTATCTATTGGCGATTTCGTTCCAATTCACATTCCAAGTAATATTCGGCATGCTAATTACATTGCCGGTTGCCAAATTGCATTATCTCTTATAGTTTCCCAGATATGGACTATCGATAATTTACACCTTAGGCTCTGCTTCTAACTTGGGCCCAAATTGTAAAATGGTCTTCTCTATTGGCGATTTCGTTCCAATTCATATTCCAAGTAATATTCGGCATGCTAATTACATTGCCGGTTGCCAAATTGCATTATCTCTTATAGTTTCCGAGATATGGACTATCAATAATTTACACCTTAGGCTCTGCTTCTAACTTGGGCCCAAATTGTAAAATGGTCTTATCTATTGGCGATTTCGTTCCAATTCACATTCCAAGTAATATTCGGCATGCTAATTACATTGCCGGTTGCCAAATTGAATTATCTCTTATAGTTTCCGAGATATGGACTATCGATAATTTACACCTTAGGCTCTGCTTGTAACTTGGGCCCAAATTGTAAAATGGTCTTACCTATTGGCGATTTTGTTCCAATTCACATTCCAAGTAATATTCGGCATGCTAATTACATTGCCGGTTGCCAAATTGCATTATCTCTTATAGATTCCGAGATATGAACTATCGATAATTTACACCTTAGGCTCTGCTTCTAACTTGGGCCCAAATTGTAAAATGGTCTTATCTATTGGCGATTTCGTTCCAATTCACATTCCAATTAATATTCGGCATGCTAATTACATTGCCGGTTGCCAAATTGCATTATCTCTTATAGTTTCCGAGATATGGACTATCGATAATTTACACCTTAGGCTCTGCTTCTAACTTGGGCCCAAATTGTAAAATGGTCTTATCTATTGGCGATTTCGTTTCAATTCACATTCCAAGTAATATTCGGCATGCTAATTACATTGCCGGTTGTCAAATTGCATTATCTCTTATAGTTTCCGAGATATGGACTATCGATAATTTACACCTTAGGCTCTGCTTCTAACTTGGGCCCAAATTGTAAAATGGTCTTATCTATTGGCGATTTCGTTCCATTTCACATTCCAATTAATATTCGGCATGCTAATTACATTGCCGGTTGCCAAATTGCATTATCTCTTATAGTTTCCGAGATATGGACTATCGATAATTTACACCTTAGGCTCTGCTTCTAACTTGGGCCCAAATTGTAAAATGGTCTTATCTATTGGCGATTTCGTTCCAATTCACATTCCAAGTAATATTCGGCATGCTAATTACATTGCCGGTTGCCAAATTGCATTATCTCTTATAGTTTCCGAGATATGGACTATCGATAATTTACATCTTAGGCTCTGCTTCTAACTTGGGCCCAAATTGTAAAATGGTCTTATCTATTGGCGATTTCGTTCCAATTCACATTCCAAGTAATATTCGGCATGCTAATTACATTGCCGGTTGCCAAATTGCATTATCTCTTATAGTTTCCGAGATATGGACTATCGATAATTTACACCTTAGGCTCTGCTTCTAACTTGGGCCCAAATTCTAAAATGGTCTTATCTATTTTCGATTTCATTCCAATTCACATTCCAAGTAATATTCGGCATGCTAATTACATTGCCGGTTGCCAAATTGCATTATCTCTTATAGTTTCCGAGATATGGACTATCGATAATTTACACCTTAGGCTCTGCTTCTAACTTGGGCCCAAATTGTAAAATGGTCTTAACTATTGGCGATTTCGTTCCAATTCACATTCCAAGTAATATTCGGCATGCTAATTACATTGCCGGTTGCCAAATTGCATTATCTCTTATAGTTTCCGAGATATGGACTATCGATAATTTACACCTTAGGCTCTGCTTCTAACTTGGGCCCATATTGTAAAATGGTCTTATCTATTGGCGATTTCGTTCCATTTCACATTCCAAGTAATATTCGGCATGCTAATTACATTGCCGGTTGCCAAATTGCATTATCTCTTATAGTTTCCGAGATATGGACTATCGATAATTTACACCTTAGGCTCTGCTTCTAACTTGGGCCCAAATTGTAAAATGGTCTTATCTATTGGCGATTTCGTCCCAATTCACATTCCAAGTGATATTCGGCATGCTAATTACATTGCCGGTTGCGAAATTGCATTATCTCTTATAGTTTCCGAGATATGGACTATCAATAATTTACACCTTAGGCTCTGCTTCTAACTTGGGCCCAAATTGTAAAATGGTCTTATCTATTGGCGATTTCGTTCCAATTCACATTTCAAGTAATATTCGGCATGCTAATTACATTGCAGGTTGCCAAATTGCATTATCTCTTGTAGTTTCCGAGATATGGACTATCGATAATTTACACCTTAGGCTCTGCTTCTAACTTGGGCCCAAATTGTAAAATGGTCTTATCTATTGGCGATTTCGTTCCATTTCACATTCCAAGTAATATTCGGCATGCTAATTACATTACCGGTTGCCAAATTGCATTATCTCTTATAGTTTCCGAGATATGGACTATCGATAATTTACACCTTAAGCTCTGCTTCTAACTTGGGCCCAAATTGTAAAATGGTCTTATCTATTGGCGATTTCGTTCCAATTCACATTCCAAGTAATATTCGGCATGCTAATTACATTGCCGGTTGCCAAATTGCATTATCTCTTATAGTTTCCGAGATATGGACTATCGATAATTTACACCTTAGGCTCTGCTTCTAACTTGGGCCCAAATTTTAAAATGGTCTTATCTATTGGCGATTTCGTTCCAATTCACATTCCAAGTAATATTCGGCATGCTAATTACATTGCCGGTTGCCAAATTGCATTATCTCTTATAGTTTCCGAGATATGGACTATCGATAATTTACACCTTAGGCTCTGCTTCTAACTTGGGCCCAAATTGTAAAATGGTCTTATCTATTGGCGATTTCGTTCCAATTCACACTCCAAGTAATATTCGGCATGCTAATTACATTGCCGGTTGCGAAATTGCATTATCTCTTATAGTTTCCGAGATATGGACTATCAATAATTTACACCTTAGGCTCTGCTTCTAACTTGGGCCCAAATTGTAAAATGGTCTTATCTATTGGCGATTTCGTTCCAATTCACATTCCAAGTAATATTCGGCATGCTAATTACATTGCCGGTTGCCAAATTGCATTATCTCTTATAGTTTCCGAGATATGGACTATCGATAATTTACACCTTAGGCTCTGCTTCTAACTTGGGCCCAAATTGTAAAATGGTCTTATCTATTGGCGATTTCGTTCCAATTCACATTCCAAGTAATATTCGGCATGCTAATTACATTGCCGGTTGCCAAATAGCATTATCTCTTATAGTTTCCGAGATATGGACTATCGATAATTTACACCTTAGGCTCTGCTTCTAACTTGGGCCCAAATTGTAAAATGGTCTTATCTATTGGCGATTTCGTTCCAATTCACATTCCAAGTAATATTCGGCATGCTAATTACATTGCCGGTTGCCAAATTGCATTATCTCTTATAGTTTCCGAGATATGGACAATCGATAATTTACACCTTAGGCTCTGCTTCTAACTTGGGCCCAAATTGTAAAATGGTCTTCTCTATTGACGATTTCGTTCCAATTCACATTCCAATTAATATTCGGCATGCTAATTACATTGCCGGTTGCCAAATTGCATTATCTCTTATAGTTTCCGAGATATGGACTATCGATAATTTACACCTTAGGCTCTGCTTCTAACTTGGGCCCAAATTGTAAAATGGTCTTATCTATTGGCGATTTCGTTCCAATTCACATTCCAAGTAATATTCGGCATGCTAATTACATTGCCGGTTGCCAAATTGCATTATCTCTTATAGTTTCCGAGATATGGACTATCGATAATTTACACCTTAGGCTCTGCTTCTAACTTGGGCCCAAATTGTAAAATGGTCTTCTCTATTGGCGATTTCGTTCCAATTCATATTCCAAGTAATATTCGGCATGCTAATTACATTGCCGGTTGCCAAATTGCATTATCTCTTATAGTTTCCGAGATATGGACTATCAATAATTTACACCTTAGGCTCTGCTTCTAACTTGGGCCCAAATTGTAAAATGGTCTTATCTATTGGCGATTTCGTTCCAATTCACATTCCAAGTAATATTCGGCATGCTAATTACATTGCCGGTTGCCAAATTGAATTATCTCTTATAGTTTCCGAGATATGGACTATCGATAATTTACACCTTAGGCTCTGCTTGTAACTTGGGCCCAAATTGTAAAATGGTCTTACCTATTGGCGATTTTGTTCCAATTCACATTCCAAGTAATATTCGGCATGCTAATTACATTGCCGGTTGCCAAATTGCATTATCTCTTATAGATTCCGAGATATGAACTATCGATAATTTACACCTTAGGCTCTGCTTCTAACTTGGGCCCAAATTGTAAAATGGTCTTATCTATTGGCGATTTCGTTCCAATTCACATTCCAATTAATATTCGGCATGCTAATTACATTGCCGGTTGCCAAATTGCATTATCTCTTATAGTTTCCGAGATATGGACTATCGATAATTTACACCTTAGGCTCTGCTTCTAACTTGGGCCCAAATTGTAAAATGGTCTTATCTATTGGCGATTTCGTTTCAATTCACATTCCAAGTAATATTCGGCATGCTAATTACATTGCCGGTTGTCAAATTGCATTATCTCTTATAGTTTCCGAGATATGGACTATCGATAATTTACACCTTAGGCTCTGCTTCTAACTTGGGCCCAAATTGTAAAATGGTCTTATCTATTGGCGATTTCGTTCCATTTCACATTCCAATTAATATTCGGCATGCTAATTACATTGCCGGTTGCCAAATTGCATTATCTCTTATAGTTTCCGAGATATGGACTATCGATAATTTACACCTTAGGCTCTGCTTCTAACTTGGGCCCAAATTGTAAAATGGTCTTATCTATTGGCGATTTCGTTCCAATTCACATTCCAAGTAATATTCGGCATGCTAATTACATTGCCGGTTGCCAAATTGCATTATCTCTTATAGTTTCCGAGATATGGACTATCGATAATTTACACCTTAGGCTCTGCTTCTAACTTGGGCCCAAATTGTAAAATGGTCTTCTCTATTGGCGATTTCGTTCCAATTCACATTCCAAGTAATATTCGGCATGCTAATTACATTGCCGGTTGCCAAATTGCATTATCTCTTATAGCTTCCGAGATATGGACTATCGATAATTTACACCTTAGGCTCTGCTTCTAACTTGGGCCCAAATTGTAAAATGGTCTTATCTATTGGCGATTTCGTTCCAATTCACATTCCAAGTAATATTCGGCATGCTAATTACATTGCCGGTTGCCAAATTGCATTATCTCTTATAGTTTCCGAGATATGGACTATCGATAATTTACACCTTAGGCTCTGCTTCTAACTTGGGCCCAAATTGTAAAATGGTCTTCTCTATTGGCGATTTCGTTCCAATTCACATTCCAAGTAATATTCGGCATGCTAATTACATTGCCGGTTGCCAAATTGCATTATCTCTTATAGTTTCCGAGATATGGACTATCGATAATTTACACCTTAGGCTCTGCTTCTAACTTGGGCCCAAATTGTAAAATCGTCTTATCTATTGGCGATTTCGTTCCAATTCACATTCCAAGTAATATTCGGCATGCTAATTACATTGCCGGTTGCCAAATTGCATTATCTCTTATAGTTTCCGAGATATGGACTATCGGTAATTTACACCTTAGGCTCTGCTTCTAACTTGGGCCCAAATTGTAAAATTGTCTTATCTATTGGCGATTTCGTTCCAATTCACATTCCAAGTAATATCCGGCATGCTAATTACATTGCCGGTTGCCAAATTGAATTATCTCTTATAGTTTCCGAGATATGGACTATCGATAATTTACACCTTAGGCTCTGCTTCTAATTTGGGCCCAAATTGCAAAATGGTCTTACCTATTGGCGATTTCGTTCCAATTCACATTCCAAGTAATATTCGGCATGCTAATTACATTGCCGGTTGCCAAATTGCATTATCTCTTATAGTTTCCGAGATATGGACTATCGATAATTTACACCTTAGGCTCTGCTTCTAACTTGGGCCCATATTGTAAAATGGTCTTATCTATTGGCGATTTCGTTCCAATTCACATTCCTAGTAATATTCGGCATGCTAATTACATTGCCGGTTGCCAAATTGCATTATCTCTTATAGTTTCCGAGATATGGACTATCGATAATTTACACCTTAGGCTCTGCTTCTAACTTGGGCCCAAATTCTAAAATGGTCTTATCTATTTTCGATTTCATTCCAATTCAAATTCCAAGTAATATTCGGCATGCTAATTACATTGCCGGTTGCCAAATTGCATTATCTCTTATAGTTTCCGAGATATGGACTATCGATAATTTACACCTTAGGCTCTGCTTCTAACTTGGGCCCAAATTCTAAAATGGTCTTATCTATTTTCGATTTCATTCCAATTCACATTCCAAGTAATATTCGGCATGCTAATTACATTGCCGGTTGCCAAATTGCATTATCTCTTATAGTTTCCGAGATATGGACTATCGATAATTTACACCTTAGGCTCTGCTTCTAACTTGGGCCCATATTGTAAAATGGTCTTATCTATTGGCGATTTCGTTCCAATTCACATTCCAAGTAATATTCGGCATGCTAATTACATTGCCGGTTGCCAAATTGCATTATCTCTTATAGTTTCCGAGATATGGACTATCGATAATTTACACCTTAGGCTCTGCTTCTAACTTGGGCCCAAATTCTAAAATGGTCTTATCTATTTTCGATTTCCTTCCAATTCACATTCCAAGTAATATTCGGCATGCTAATTACATTGCCGGTTGCCAAATTGCATTATCTCTTATAGTTCCCGAGATATGGACTATCGATAATTTACACCTTAGGCTCTGCTTCTAACTTGGGCCCAAATTGTAAAATGGTCTTATCTATTGGCGATTTCGTTCCAATTCACATTCCAAGTAATATTCGGCATGCTAATTACATTGCCGGTTGCCAAATTTCATTATCTCTTATAGTTTCAGAGATATGGACTATCGATAATTTACACCTTAGGCTCTGCTTCTAACTTGGGCCCAAATTGTAAAATGGTCTTATCTATTGGCGATTTCGTTCCAATTCACACTCCAAGTAGTATTCAGCATGCTAATTACATTGCCGGTTGCCAAATTGCATTATCTCTTATAGTTTCCGAGATATGGACTATCGATAATTTACACCTTAGGCTCTGCTTCTAACTTGGGCCCAAATAGTAAAATGGTCTTATCTATTGGCGATTTCGTCCCAATTCACATTCCAAGTGATATTCGGCATGCTAATTACATTGCCGGTTTCGAAATTGCATTATCTCTTATAGTTTCCGAGATATGGACTATCAATAATTTACACCTTAGGCTCTGCTTCTAACTTGGGCCCAAATTGTAAAATGGTCTTATCTATTGGCGATTTCGTCCCAATTCACATTCCAAGTGATATTCGGCATGCTAATTACATTGCCGGTTTCGAAATTGCATTATCTCTTATAGTTTACGAGATATGGACTATCAATAATTTACACCTTAGGCTCTGCTTCTAACTTGGGCCCAAATTGTAAAATGGTCTTATCTATTGGCGATTTCGTTGCAATTCACATTCCAAGTAATATTCGGCATGCTAATTACATTGCCGGTTGCCAAATTGCATTATCTCTTATAGTTTCCGAGATATGGACTATCGATAATTTACACCTTAGGCTCTGCTTCTAACTTGGGCCCAAATTGTAAAATGGTCTTATCTATTGGCGATTTCGTTCCAATTCACATTCCAAGTAATATTCGGCATGCTAATTACATTGCCGGTTGCCAAATTGCATTATCTCTTATAGTTTCCGAGATATGGACTATCGATAATTTACACCTTAGGCTCTGCTTCTAACTTGGGCCCAAATTGTAAAATGGTCTTATCTATTGGCGATTTCGTTCCAATTCACATTCCAAGTAATATTCGGCATGCTAATTACATTGCCGGTTGCCAAATTGCATTATCTCTTATAGTTTCCGAGATATGGACTATCGATAATTTACACCTTAGGCTCTGCTTCTAACTTGGGCCCAAATTGTAAAATGGTCTTATCTATTGGCGATTTCGTCCCAATTCACATTCCAAGTGATATTCGGCATGCTAATTACATTGCCGGTTGCGAAATTGCATTATCTCTTATAGTTTCCGTGATATGGACTATCAATAATTTACACCTTAGGCTCTGCTTCTAACTTGGGCCCAAATTGTAAAATGGTCTTATCTATTGGCGATTTCGTTCCAATTCACATTCCAAGTAATATTCGGCATGCTAATTACATTGCCGGTTGCCAAATTGCATTATCTCTTATAGTTTCCGAGATATGGACTATCGATAATTTACAGCTTAGGCTCGGCTTCTAACTTGGGCCCAAATTGTAAAATGGTCTTATCTATTGGCGATTTCGTTCCAATTCACATTCCAAGTTATATTCGGCATGCTAATTACATTGCCGGTTGCCAAATTGCATTATCTCTTATAGTTTCCGAGATATGGACTATCGATAATTTACACCTTAGGCTCTGCTTCTAACTTGGGCCCAAATTGTAAAATGGTCTTATCTATTGGCGATTTCGTTCCAATTCACATTCCAAGTAATATTCGACATGCTAATTACATTGCCGGTTGCCAAATTGCATTATCTCTTATAGTTTCCGAGATATGGACTATCGATAATTTACACCTTAGGCTCTGCTTCTAACTTGGGCCCAAATTGTAAAATGGTCTTATCTATTGGCGATTTCGTTCCAATTCACACTCCAAGTAATATTCGGCATGCTAATTACATTGCCGGTTGCGAAATTGCATTATCTCTTATAGTTTCCGAGATATGGACTATCAATAATTTACACCTTAGGCTCTGCTTCTAACTTGGGCCCAAATTGTAAAATGGTCTTATCTATTGGCGATTCCGTTCCAATTCACATTCCAAGTAATATTCGGCATGCTAATTACATTGCCGGTTGCCAAATGGTATTATCTCTTATAGTTTCCGAGATATGGACTATCGATAATTTACACCTTAGGCTCTGCTTCTAACTTGGGCCCAAATTGTAAAATGGTCTTATCTATTGGCGATTTCGTTCCAATTCACATTTCAAGTAATATTCGGCATGCTAATTACATTGCCGGTTGCGAAATTGCATTATCTCTTATAGTTTCCGAGATATGGACTATCGATAATTTACACCTTAGGCTCTGCTTCTAACTTGGGCCCAAATTGTAAAATGGTCTTCTCTATTGGCGATTTCGTTCCAATTCACATTCCAAGTAATATTCGGCAGGCTAATTACATTGCCGGTTGCCAAATTGCATTATCTCTTATAGTTTCCGAGATATGGACTATCGATAATTTACACCTTAGGCTCTGCTTCTAACTTGGGCCCAAATTGTAAAATGGCCTTATCTATTGGCGATTTCGTTCCAATTCACATTCTAAGTAATATTCGGCATGCTAATTACATTGCCGGTTGCCAAATTGCATTATCTCTTATAGTTTCCGAGATATGGACTATCGATAATTTACACCTTAGGCTCTGCTTCTAACTTGGGCCCAAATTGTAAAATGGTCTTCTCTATTGGCGATTTCGTTCCAATTCACATTCCAAGTAATATTCGGCATGCTAATTACATTGCCGGTTGCCAAATTGCATTATCTCTTATAGCTTCCGAGATATGGACTATCGATAATTTACACCTTAGGCTCTGCTTCTAACTTGGGCCCAAATTGTAAAATGGTCTTATCTATTGGCGATTTCGTTCCAATTCACATTCCAAGTAATATTCGGCATGCTAATTACATTGCCGGTTGCCAAATTGCATTATCTCTTATAGTTTCCGAGATATGGACTATCGATAATTTACACCTTAGGCTCTGCTTCTAACTTGGGCCCAAATTGTAAAATGGTCTTCTCTATTGGCGATTTCGTTCCAATTCACATTCCAAGTAATATTCGGCATGCTAATTACATTGCCGGTTGCCAAATTGCATTATCTCTTATAGTTTCCGAGATATGGACTATCGATAATTTACACCTTAGGCTCTGCTTCTAACTGGGGCCCAAATTGTAAAATCGTCTTATCTATTGGCGATTTCGTTCCAATTCACATTCCAAGTAATATTCGGCATGCTAATTACATTGCCGGTTGCCAAATTGCATTATCTCTTATAGTTTCCGAGATATGGACTATCGGTAATTTACACCTTAGGCTCTGCTTCTAACTTGGGCCCAAATTGTAAAATTGTCTTATCTATTGGCGATTTCGTTCCAATTCACATTCCAAGTAATATCCGGCATGCTAATTACATTGCCGGTTGCCAAATTGAATTATCTCTTATAGTTTCCGAGATATGGACTATCGATAATTTACACCTTAGGCTCTGCTTCTAACTTGGGCCCAAATTGTAAAATGGTCTTACCTATTGGCGATTTCGTTCCAATTCACATTCCAAGTAATATTCGGCATGCTAATTACATTGCCGGTTGCCAAATTGCATTATCTCTTATAGTTTCCGAGATATGGACTATCGATAATTTACACCTTAGGCTCTGCTTCTAACTTGGGCCCATATTGTAAAATGGTCTTATCTATTGGCGATTTCGTTCCAATTCACATTCCAAGTAATATTCGGCATGCTAATTACATTGCCGGTTGCCAAATTGCATTATCTCTTATAGTTTCCGAGATATGGACTATCGATAATTTACACCTTAGGCTCTGCTTCTAACTTGGGCCCAAATTATAAAATGGTCTTATCTATTTTCGATTTCATTCCAATTCACATTCCAAGTAATATTCGGCATGCTAATTACATTGCCGGTTGCCAAATTGCATTATCTCTTATAGTTTCCGAGATATGGACTATCGATAATTTACACCTTAGGCTCTGCTTCTAACTTGGGCCCAAATTGTAAAATGGTCTTATCTATTGGCGATTTCGTTCCAATTCACATTCCAAGTAATATTCGGCATGCTAATTACATTGCCGGTTGCCAAATTGCATTATCTCTTATAGTTTCCGAGATATGGACTATCGATAATTTACACCTTAGGCTCTGCTTCTAACTTGGGCCCAAATTGTAAAATCGTCTTATCTATTGGCGATTTCGTTCCATTTCACATTCCAAGTAATATTCGGCATGCTAATTACATTGCCGGTTGCCAAATTGCATTATCTCTTATAGTTTCCGAGATATGGACTATCGATAATTTACACCTTAGGCTCTGCTTCTAACTTGGGCCCAAATTGTAAAATGGTCTTATCTATTGGCGATTTCGTCCCAATTCACATTCCAAGTGATATTCGGCATGCTAATTACATTGCCGGTTGCGAAATTGCATTATCTCTTATAGTTTCCGAGATATGGACTATCAATAATTTACACCTTAGGCTCTGCTTCTAACTTGGGCCCAAATTGTAAAATGGTCTTATCTATTGGCGATTTCGTCCCAATTCACATTCCAAGTGATATTCGGCATGCTAATTACATTGCCGGTTGCGAAATTGCATTATCTCTTATAGTTTCCGAGATATGGACTATCAATAATTTACACCTTAGGCTCTGCTTCTAACTTGGGCCCAAATTGTAAAATGGTCTTATCTATTGGCGATTTCGTTCCAATTCACATTTCAAGTAATATTCGGCATGCTAATTACATTGCAGGTTGCCAAATTGCATTATCTCTTGTAGTTTCCGAGATATGGACTATCGATAATTTACACCTTAGGCTCTGCTTCTAACTTGGGCCCAAATTGTAAAATGGTCTTATCTATTGGCGATTTCGTTCCAATTCACATTCCAAGTAATATTCGGCATGCTAATTACATTACCGGTTGCCAAATTGCATTATCTCTTATAGTTTCCGAGATATGGACTATCGATAATTTACACCTTAAGCTCTGCTTCTAACTTGGGCCCAAATTGTAAAATGGTCTTATCTATTGGCGATTTCGTTCCAATTCACATTCCAAGTAATATTCGGCATGCTAATTACATTGCCGGTTGCCAAATTGCATTATCTCTTATAGTTTCCGAGATATGGACTATCGATAATTTACACCTTAGGCTCTGCTTCTAACTTGGGCCCATATTGTAAAATGGTCTTATCTATTGGCGACTTCGTTCCAATTCACATTCCAAGTAATATTCGGCATGCTAATTACATTGCCGGTTGCCAAATTGCATTATCTCTTATAGTTTCCGAGATATGGACTATCGATAATTTACACCTTAGGCTCTGCTTCTAACTTGGGCCCATATTGTAAAATGGTCTTATCTATTGGCGATTTCGTTCCAATTCACATTCCAAGTAATATTCGGCATGCTAATTACATTGCCGGTTGCCAAATTGCATTATCTCTTATAGTTTCCGAGATATGGACTATCGATAATTTACATCTTAGGCTCTGCTTCTAACTTGGGCCCAAATTGTAAAATGGTCTTATCTATTGGCGATTTCGTTCCAATTCACATTCCAAGTAATATTCGGCATGCTAATTACATTGCCGGTTGCCAAATTGCATTATCTCTTATAGTTTCCGAGATATGGACTATCGATAATTTACACCTTAGGCTCTGCTTCTAACTTGGGCCCAAATTCTAAAATGGTCTTATCTATTTTCGATTTCATTCCAATTCACATTCCAAGTAATATTCGGCATGCTAATTACATTGCCGGTTGCCAAATTGCATTATCTCTTATAGTTTCCGAGATATGGACTATCGATAATTTACACCTTAGGCTCTGCTTCTAACTTGGGCCCAAATTGTAAAATGGTCTTAACTATTGGCGATTTCGTTCCAATTCACATTCCAAGTAATATTCGGCATGCTAATTACATTGCCGGTTGCCAAATTGCATTATCTCTTATAGTTTCCGAGATATGGACTATCGATAATTTACACCTTAGGCTCTGCTTCTAACTTGGGCCCATATTGTAAAATGGTCTTATCTATTGGCGATTTCGTTCCATTTCACATTCCAAGTAATATTCGGCATGCTAATTACATTGCCGGTTGCCAAATTGCATTATCTCTTATAGTTTCCGAGATATGGACTATCGATAATTTACACCTTAGGCTCTGCTTCTAACTTGGGCCCAAATTGTAAAATGGTCTTATCTATTGGCGATTTCGTCCCAATTCACATTCCAAGTGATATTCGGCATGCTAATTACATTGCCGGTTGCGAAATTGCATTATCTCTTATAGTTTCCGAGATATGGACTATCAATAATTTACACCTTAGGCTCTGCTTCTAACTTGGGCCCAAATTGTAAAATGGTCTTATCTATTGGCGATTTCGTTCCAATTCACATTTCAAGTAATATTCGGCATGCTAATTACATTGCAGGTTGCCAAATTGTATTATCTCTTGTAGTTTCCGAGATATGGACTATCGATAATTTACACCTTAGGCTCTGCTTCTAACTTGGTCCCAAATTGTAAAATGGTCTTATCTATTGGCGATTTCGTTCCATTTCACATTCCAAGTAATATTCGGCATGCTAATTACATTACCGGTTGCCAAATTGCATTATCTCTTATAGTTTCCGAGATATGGACTATCGATAATTTACACCTTAAGCTCTGCTTCTAACTTGGGCCCAAATTGTAAAATGGTCTTATCTATTGGCGATTTCGTTCCAATTCACATTCCAAGTAATATTCGGCATGCTAATTACATTGCCGGTTGCCAAATTGCATTATCTCTTATAGTTTCCGAGATATGGACTATCGATAATTTACACCTTAGGCTCTGCTTCTAACTTGGGCCCAAATTTTAAAATGGTCTTATCTATTGGCGATTTCGTTCCAATTCACATTCCAAGTAATATTCGGCATGCTAATTACATTGCCGGTTGCCAAATTGCATTATCTCTTATAGTTTCCGAGATATGGACTATCGATAATTTACACCTTAGGCTCTGCTTCTAACTTGGGCCCAAATTGTAAAATGGTCTTATCTATTGGCGATTTCGTTCCAATTCACACTCCAAGTAATATTCGGCATGCTAATTACATTGCCGGTTGCGAAATTGCATTATCTCTTATAGTTTCCGAGATATGGACTATCAATAATTTACACCTTAGGCTCTGCTTCTAACTTGGGCCCAAATTGTAAAATGGTCTTATCTATTGGCGATTTCGTTCCAATTCACATTCCAAGTAATATTCGGCATGCTAATTACATTGCCGGTTGCCAAATTGCATTATCTCTTATAGTTTCCGAGATATGGACTATCGATAATTTACACCTTAGGCTCTGCTTCTAACTTGGGCCCAAATTGTAAAATGGTCTTATCTATTGGCGATTTCGTTCCAATTCACATTCCAAGTAATATTCGGCATGCTAATTACATTGCCGGTTGCCAAATAGCATTATCTCTTATAGTTTCCGAGATATGGACTATCGATAATTTACACCTTAGGCTCTGCTTCTAACTTGGGCCCAAATTGTAAAATGGTCTTATCTATTGGCGATTTCGTTCCAATTCACATTCCAAGTAATATTCGGCATGCTAATTACATTGCCGGTTGCCAAATTGCATTATCTCTTATAGTTTCCGAGATATGGACAATCGATAATTTACACCTTAGGCTCTGCTTCTAACTTGGGCCCAAATTGTAAAATGGTCTTCTCTATTGACGATTTCGTTCCAATTCACATTCCAATTAATATTCGGCATGCTAATTACATTGCCGGTTGCCAAATTGCATTATCTCTTATAGTTTCCGAGATATGGACTATCGATAATTTACACCTTAGGCTCTGCTTCTAACTTGGGCCCAAATTGTAAAATGGTCTTATCTATTGGCGATTTCGTTCCAATTCACATTCCAAGTAATATTCGGCATGCTAATTACATTGCCGGTTGCCAAATTGCATTATCTCTTATAGTTTCCGAGATATGGACTATCGATAATTTACACCTTAGGCTCTGCTTCTAACTTGGGCCCAAATTGTAAAATGGTCTTCTCTATTGGCGATTTCGTTCCAATTCATATTCCAAGTAATATTCGGCATGCTAATTACATTGCCGGTTGCCAAATTGCATTATCTCTTATAGTTTCCGAGATATGGACTATCAATAATTTACACCTTAGGCTCTGCTTCTAACTTGGGCCCAAATTGTAAAATGGTCTTATCTATTGGCGATTTCGTTCCAATTCACATTCCAAGTAATATTCGGCATGCTAATTACATTGCCGGTTGCCAAATTGAATTATCTCTTATAGTTTCCGAGATATGGACTATCGATAATTTACACCTTAGGCTCTGCTTGTAACTTGGGCCCAAATTGTAAAATGGTCTTACCTATTGGCGATTTCGTTCCAATTCACATTCCAAGTAATATTCGGCATGCTAATTACATTGCCGGTTGCCAAATTGCATTATCTCTTATAGATTCCGAGATATGAACTATCGATAATTTACACCTTAGGCTCTGCTTCTAACTTGGGCCCAAATTGTAAAATGGTCTTATCTATTGGCGATTTCGTTCCAATTCACATTCCAATTAATATTCGGCATGCTAATTACATTGCCGGTTGCCAAATTGCATTATCTCTTATAGTTTCCGAGATATGGACTATCGATAATTTACACCTTAGGCTCTGCTTCTAACTTGGGCCCAAATTGTAAAATGGTCTTATCTATTGGCGATTTCGTTTCAATTCACATTCCAAGTAATATTCGGCATGCTAATTACATTGCCGGTTGTCAAATTGCATTATCTCTTATAGTTTCCGAGATATGGACTATCGATAATTTACACCTGAGGCTCTGCTTCTAACTTGGGCCCAAATTGTAAAATGGTTTTATCTATTGGCGATTTCGTTCCATTTCACATTCCAATTAATATTCGGCATGCTAATTACATTGCCGGTTGCCAAATTGCATTATCTCTTATAGTTTCCGAGATATGGACTATCGATAATTTACACCTTAGGCTCTGCTTCTAACTTGGGCCCAAATTGTAAAATGGTCTTATCTATTGGCGATTTCGTTTCAATTCACATTCCAAGTAATATTCGGCATGCTAATTACATTGCCGGTTGTCAAATTGCATTATCTCTTATAGTTTCCGAGATATGGACTATCGATAATTTACACCTTAGGCTCTGCTTCTAACTTGGGCCCAAATTGTAAAATGGTCTTATCTATTTGCGATTACGTTCCAATTCACATTCCAAGTAATATTCGGCATGCTAATTACATTGCCGGTTGCCAAATTGCATTTTCTCTTATAGTTTCCGAGATATGGACTATCGATTATTTACACCTTAGGCTCTGCTTCTAACTTGGGCCCAAATTGTAAAATGGTCTTATCTATAGGCGATTTCATTCCAATTCACATTCCAAGTGATATTCGGCATGCTAATTACATTGCCGGTTGCCAAATTGAATTATCTCTTATAGTTTCCGAGATATGGACTATCGATAATTTACACCTTAGGCTCTGCTTCTAACTTGGGCCCAAATTGTAAAATGGTCTTATCTATTGGCGATTTCGTTTCAATTCACACCCCAAGTAATATTCGGCATGCTAATTACATTGCCGGTTGCGAAATTGCATTATCTCTTATAGTTTCCGAGATATGGACTATCAATAATTTACACCTTAGGCTCTGCTTCTAACTTGGGCCCAAATTGTAAAATGGTCTTATCTATTGGCGATTTCGTTCCAATTCACATTCCAAGTAATATTCGGCATGCTATTTACATTGCCGGTTGCCAAATTGCATTATCTCTTATAGTTTCCGAGATATGGACTATCGATAATTTACAAATTAGGCTCTGCTTCTAACTTGGGCCCAAATTGTAAAATGGTCTTATCTATTGGCGATTTCGTTCCAATTCACATTCCAAGTAATATTCGGCATGCTTATTACATTGCCGGTTGCCAAATTGCATTATCTCTTATAGTTTCCGAGATATGGACTATCGATAATTTACACCTTAGGCTCTGCTTCTAACTTGGGCCCAAATTGTAAAATGGTCTTCTCTATTGGCGATTTCGTTCCAATTCACATTCCAAGTAATATTCGACATGTTAATTACATTGCCGGTTGCCAAATTGCATTATCTCTTATAGTTTCCGAGATATGGACTATCGATAATTTACACCTTAGGCTCTGCTTCTAACTTGGGCCCAAATTGTAAAATGGTCTTATCTATTGACGATTTCGTTCCAATTCACATTCCAAGTAATATTCGGCATGCTAATTACATTGCCGGTTGCCAAATTGCATTATCTCTTATAGTTTCCGAGATATGGACTATCGATAATTTACACCTTAGGCTCTGCTTCTAACTTGGGCCCAAATTGTAAAATGGTCTTCTCTATTGGCGATTTCGTTCCAATTCACATTCCAAGTAATATTCGGCATGCTAATTACATTGCCGGTTGCCAAATTGCATTATCTCTTATAGTTTCCGAGATATGGACTATCGATAATTTACACCTTAGGCTCTGCTTCTAACTTGGGCCCAAATTGTAAAATGGTCTTCTCTATTGGCGATTTCGTTCCAATTCACATTCCAAGTAATATTCGGCATGCTAATTACATTGCCGGTTGCCAAATTGCATTATCTCTTATAGTTTCCGAGATATGGACTATCGATAATTTACACCTTAGGCTCTGCTTCTAACTTGGGCCCAAATTGTAAAATGGTCTTATCTATTGACGATTTCGTTCCAATTCACATTCCAAGTAATATTCGGCATGCTAATTACATTGCCGGTTGCCAAATTGCATTATCTCTTATAGTTTCCGAGATATGGACTATCGATAATTTACACCTTAGGCTCTGCTTCTAACTTGGGCCCAAATTGTAAAATGGTCTTCTCTATTGGCGATTTCGTTCCAATTCACATTCCAGGTAATATTCGGCATGCTAATTACATTGCCGGTTGCCAAATTGCATTATCTCTTATAGTTTCCGAGATATGGACTATCGATAATTTACACCTTAGGCTCTGCTTCTAACTTGGGCCCAAATTGTAAAATGGTCTTATCTATTGGCGATTTCGTTTCAATTCACATTCCAAGTAATATTCGGCATGCTAATTACATTGCCGGTTGTCAAATTGCATTATCTCTTATAGTTTCCGAGATATGGACTATCGATAATTTACAGCTTAGGCTCTGCTTCTAACTTGGGCCCAAATTGTAAAATGGTCTTATCTATTTGCGATTACGTTCCAATTCACATTCCAAGTAATATTCGGCATGCTAATTACATTGCCGGTTGCCAAATTGCATTTTCTCTTATAGTTTCCGAGATATGGACTATCGATTATTTACACCTTAGGCTCTGCTTCTAACTTGGGCCCAAATTGTAAAATGGTCTTATCTATAGGCGATTTCATTCCAATTCACATTCCAAGTGATATTCGGCATGCTAATTACATTGCCGGTTGCCAAATTGAATTATCTCTTATAGTTTCCGAGATATGGACTATCGATAATTTACACCTTAGGCTCTGCTTCTAACTTGGGCCCAAATTGTAAAATGGTCTTATCTATTGGCGATTTCGTTTCAATTCACACCCCAAGTAATATTCGGCATGCTAATTACATTGCCGGTTGCGAAATTGCATTATCTCTTATAGTTTCCGAGATATGGACTATCAATAATTTACACCTTAGGCTCTGCTTCTAACTTGGGCCCAAATTGTAAAATGGTCTTATCTATTGGCGATTTCGTTCCAATTCACATTCCAAGTAATATTCGGCATGCTATTTACATTGCCGGTTGCCAAATTGCATTATCTCTTATAGTTTCCGAGATATGGACTATCGATAATTTACAAATTAGGCTCTGCTTCTAACTTGGGCCCAAATTGTAAAATGGTCTTATCTATTGGCGATTTCGTTCCAATTCACATTCCAAGTAATATTCGGCATGCTTATTACATTGCCGGTTGCCAAATTGCATTATCTCTTATAGTTTCCGAGATATGGACTATCGATAATTTACACCTTAGGCTCTGCTTCTAACTTGGGCCCAAATTGTAAAATGGTCTTCTCTATTGGCGATTTCGTTCCAATTCACATTCCAAGTAATATTCGACATGTTAATTACATTGCCGGTTGCCAAATTGCATTATCTCTTATAGTTTCCGAGATATGGACTATCGATAATTTACACCTTAGGCTCTGCTTCTAACTTGGGCCCAAATTGTAAAATGGTCTTATCTATTGACGATTTCGTTCCAATTCACATTCCAAGTAATATTCGGCATGCTAATTACATTGCCGGTTGCCAAATTGCATTATCTCTTATAGTTTCCGAGATATGGACTATCGATAATTTACACTTTAGGCTCTGCTTCTAACTTGGGCCCAAATTGTAAAATGGTCTTCTCTATTGGCGATTTCGTTCCAATTCACATTCCAAGTAATATTCGGCATGCTAATTACATTGCCGGTTGCCAAATTGCATTATCTCTTATAGTTTCCGAGATATGGACTATCGATAATTTACACCTTAGGCTCTGCTTCTAACTTGGGCCCAAATTGTAAAATGGTCTTCTCTATTGGCGATTTCGTTCCAATTCACATTCCAAGTAATATTCGGCATGCTAATTACATTGCCGGTTGCCAAATTGCATTATCTCTTATAGTTTCCGAGATATGGACTATCGATAATTTACACCTTAGGCTCTGCTTCTAACTTGGGCCCAAATTGTAAAATGGTCTTATCTATTGACGATTTCGTTCCAATTCACATTCCAAGTAATATTCGGCATGCTTATTACATTGCCGGTTGCCAAATTGCATTATCTCTTATAGTTTCCGAGATATGGACTATCGATAATTTACACCTTAGGCTCTGCTTCTAACTTGGGCCCAAATTGTAAAATGGTCTTCTCTATTGGCGATTTCGTTCCAATTCACATTCCAAGTAATATTCGGCATGCTAATTACATTGCCGGTTGCCAAATTGCATTATCTCTTATAGTTTCCGAGATATGGACTATCAATAATTTACACCTTAGGCTCTGCTTCTAACTTGGGCCCAAATTGTAAAATGGTCTTATCTATTGGCGATTTCGTTCCAATTCACATTCCAAGTAATATTCGGCATGCTAATTACATTGCCGGTTGCCAAATTGAATTATCTCTTATAGTTTCCGAGATATGGACTATCGATAATTTACACCTTAGGCTCTGCTTCTAACTTGGGCCCAAATTGTAAAATGGTCTTCTCTATTGGCGATTTCGTTCCAATTCACATTCCAAGTAATATTCGGCATGCTAATTACATTGCCGGTTGCCAAATTGCATTATCTCTTATAGTTTCCGAGATATGGACTATCAATAATTTACACCTTAGGCTCTGCTTCTAACTTGGGCCCAAATTCTAAAATGGTCTTATCTATTGGCGATTTCGTTCCAATTCACATTCCAAGTAATATTCGGCATGCTAATTACATTGCCGGTTGCCAAATTGAATTATCTCTTATAGTTTCCGAGATATGGACTATCGATAATTTACACCTTAGGCTCTGCTTCTAACTTGGGCCCAAATTGTAAAATGGTCTTACCTATTGGCGATTTCATTCCAATTCACATTCCAAGTAATATTCGGCATGCTAATTACATTGCCGGTTGCCAAATTGCATTATCTCTTATAGTTTCCGAGATATGGACTATCGATAATTTACACCTTAGGCTCTGCTTCTAACTTGGGTCCAAATTGTAAAATGGTCTTATCTATTGGCGATTTCGTTCCAATTCACATTCCAAGTAATATTCGGCATGCAAATTACATTGCCGGTTGCCAAATTGCATTATCTCTTATAGTTTCCGAGATATGGACTATCGATAATTTACACCTTAGGCTTTGCTTCTAACTTGGGCCCAAATTGTAAAATGGTCTTATCTATTGGCGATTTCGTTCCAATTCACATTCCAAGTAATATTCGGCATGCTAATTACATTGCCGGTTGCCAAATTGCATTATCTCTTATAGTTTCCGAGATATGGACTATCGATAATTTACACCTTAGGCTCTGCTTCTAACTTGGGCCCAAATTGTAAAATGGTCTTATCTATTGGCGATTTCGTTCCAATTCACACTCCTAGTAATATTCGGCATGCTAATTACATTGCCGGTTGCAAAATTGCATTATCTCTTATAGTTTCCGAGATATGGACTATCAATAATTTACACCTTAGGCTCTGCTTCTAACTTGGGCCCAAATTGTAAAATGGTCTTATCTATTGGCGATTTCGTTCCAATTCACATTCCAAGTAATATTCGGCATGCTAATTACATTGCCGGTTGCCAAATTGCATTATCTCTTATAGTTTCAGAGATATGGACTATCGATAATTTACACCTTAGGCTCTGCTTCTAACTTGGGCCCAAATTGTAAAATGGTCTTATCTATTGGCGATTTCGTTTCAATTCACATTCCAAGTAATATTCGGCATGCTAATTACATTGCCGGTTGCGAAATTGCATTATCTCTTATAGTTTCCGAGATATGGACTATCAATAATTTACACCTTAGGCTCTGCTTCTAACTTGGGCCCAAATTGTAAAATGGTCTTATCTATTGGCGATTTCGTTCCAATTCACATTCCAAGTAATATTCGGCATGCTAATTACATTGCCGGTTGCCAAATTGCATTATCTCTTATAGTTTCCGAGATATGGACTATCGATAATTTACAAATTAGGCTCTGCTTCTAACTTGGGCCCAAATTGTAAAATGGTCTTATCTATTGGCGATTTCGTTCCAATTCACATTCCAAGTAATATTCGGCATGCTTATTACATTGCCGGTTGCCAAATTGCATTATCTCTTATAGTTTCCGAGATATGGACTATCGATAATTTACACCTTAGGCTCTGCTTCTAACTTGGGCCCAAATTGTAAAATGGTCTTATCTATTGACGATTTCGTTCCAATTCACATTCCAAGTAATATTCGGCATGCTAATTACATTGCCGGTTGCCAAATTGCATTATCTCTTATAGTTTCCGAGATATGGACTATCGATAATTTACACCTTAGGCTCTGCTTCTAACTTGGGCCCAAATTGTAAAATGGTCTTCTCTATTGGCGATTTCGTTCAAATTCACATTCCAAGTAATATTCGGCATGCTAATTACATTGCCGGTTGCCAAATTGCATTATCTCTTATAGTTTCCGAGATATGGACTATCGATAATTTACACCTTAGGCTCTGCTTCTAACTTGGGCCCAAATTGTAAAATGGTCTTCTCTATTGGCGATTTCGTTCCAATTCACATTCCAAGTAATATTCGGCATGCTAATTACATTGCCGGTTGCCAAATTGCATTATCTCTTATAGTTTCCGAGATATGGACTATCGATAATTTACACCTTAGGCTCTGCTTCTAACTTGGGCCCAAATTGTAAAATGGTCTTATCTATTGACGATTTCGTTCCAATTCACATTCCAAGTAATATTCGGCATGCTAATTACATTGCCGGTTGCCAAATTGCATTATCTCTTATAGTTTCCGAGATATGGACTATCGATAATTTACCCCTTAGGCTCTGCTTCTAACTTGGGCCCAAATTGTAAAATGGTCTTCTCTATTGGCGATTTCGTTCCAATTCACATTCCAAGTAATATTCGGCATGCTAATTACATTGCCGGTTGCCAAATTGCATTATCTTTTATAGTTTCCGAGATATGGACTATCAATAATTTACACCTTAGGCTCTGCTTCTAACTTGGGCCCAAATTGTAAAATGGTCTTATCTATTGGCGATTTCGTTCCAATTCACATTCCAAGTAATATTCGGCATGCTAATTACATTGCCGGTTGCCAAATTGAATTATCTCTTATAGTTTCCGAGATATGGACTATCGATAATTTACACCTTAGGCTCTGCTTCTAACTTGGGCCCAAATTGTAAAATGGTCTTCTCTATTGGCGATTTCGTTCCAATTCACATTCCAAGTAATATTCGGCATGCTAATTACATTCCCGGTTGCCAAATTGCATTATCTCTTATAGTTTCCGAGATATGGACTATCAATAATTTACACCTTAGGCTCTGCTTCTAACTTGGGCCCAAATTGTAAAATGGTCTTATCTATTGGCGATTTCGTTCCAATTCACATTCCAAGTAATATTCGGCATGCTAATTACATTGCCGGTTGCCAAATTGAATTATCTCTTATAGTTTCCGAGATATGGACTATCGATAATTTACACCTTAGGCTCTGCTTCTAACTTGGGCCCAAATTGTAAAATGGTCTTACCTATTGGCGATTTCATTCCAATTCACATTCCAAGTAATATTCGGCATGCTAATTACATTGCCGGTTGCCAAATTGCATTATCTCTTATAGTTTCCGAGATATGGACTATCGATAATTTACACCTTAGGCTCTGCTTCTAACTTGGGCCCAAATTGTAAAATGGTCTTATCTATTGGCGATTTCGTTCCAATTCACATTCCAAGTAATATTCGGCATGCTAATTACATTGCCGGTTGCCAAATTGCATTATCTCTTATAGTTTCCGAGATATGGACTATCGATAATTTACACCTTAGGCTCTGCTTCTAATTTGGGCCCAAATTGTAAAATGGTCTTATCTATTGGCGATTTCGTTCCAATTCACATTCCAAGTAATATTCGGCATGCTAATTACATTGCCGGTTGCCAAATTGCATTATCTCTTATAGTTTCCGAGATATGGACTATCGATAATTTACACCTTAGGCTCTGCTTCTAACTTGGGCCCAAATTGTAAAATGGTCTTATCTATTGGCGATTTCGTTCCAATTCACACTCCAAGTAATATTCGGCATGCTAATTACATTGCCGGTTGCGAAATTGCATTATCTCTTATAGTTTCCGAGATATGGACTATCAATAATTTACACCTTAGGCTCTGCTTCTAACTTGGGCCCAAATTGTAAAATGGTCTTATCTATTGGCGATTTCGTTCCAATTCACATTCCAAGTAATATTCGGCATGCTAATTACATTGCCGGTTGCCAAATTGCATTATCTCTTATAGTTTCCGAGATATGGACTATCGATAATTTACACCTTAGGCTCTGCTTCTAACTTGGGTCCAAATTGTAAAATGGTCTTATCTATTGGCGATTTCGTTCCAATTCACATTCCAAGTAATATTCGGCATGCAAATTACATTGCCGGTTGCCAAATTGCATTATCTCTTATAGTTTCCGAGATATGGACTATCGATAATTTACACCTTAGGCTTTGCTTCTAACTTGGGCCCAAATTGTAAAATGGTCTTATCTATTGGCGATTTCGTTCCAATTCACATTCCAAGTAATATTCGGCATGCTAATTACATTGCCGGTTGCCAAATTGCATTATCTCTTATAGTTTCCGAGATATGGACTATCGATAATTTACACCTTAGGCTCTGCTTCTAACTTGGGCCCAAATTGTAAAATGGTCTTATCTATTGGCGATTTCGTTCCAATTCACATTCCAAGTAATATTCGGCATGCTAATTACATTGCCGGTTGCCAAATTGCATTATCTCTTATAGTTTCCGAGATATGGACTATCGATAATTTACACCTTAGGCTCTGCTTCTAACTTGGGTCCAAATTGTAAAATGGTCTTATCTATTGGCGATTTCGTTCCAATTCACATTCCAAGTAATATTCAGCATGCTAATTAGATTGTCGGTTGCCAAATTGCATTATCTCTTATAGTTTCCGAGATATGGACTATCGATAATTTACACCTTAGGCTCTGCTTCTAACTTGGGCCCAAATTGTAAAATGGTCTTATCTATTGGCGATTTCGTTCCAATTCACATTCCAAGTAATATTCGGCATGCTAATTACATTGCCGGTTGCCAAATTGCATTATCTCTTATAGTTTCCGAGATATGGACTATCGATAATTTACACCTTAGGCTCTGCTTCTAACTTGGGCCCAAATTGTAAAATGGTCTTATCTATTGGCGATTTCGTTCCAATTCACACTCCAAGTAATATTCGGCATGCTAATTACATTGCCGGTTGCAAAATTGCATTATCTCTTATAGTTTCCGAGATATGGACTATCAATAATTTACACCTTAGGCTCTGCTTCTAACTTGGGCCCAAATTGTAAAATGGTCTTATCTATTGGCGATTTCGTTCCAATTCACATTCCAAGTAATATTCGGCATGCTAATTACATTGCCGGTTGCCAAATTGCATTATCTCTTATAGTTTCAGAGATATGGACTATCGATAATTTACACCTTAGGCTCTGCTTCTAACTTGGGCCCAAATTTTAAAATGGTCTTATCTATTGGCAATTTCGTTCCAATTCACATTCCAAGTAATATTCGGCATGCTAATTACATTGCCGGTTGCCAAATTGCATTATCTCTTATAGTTTCCGAGATATGGACTATCGATAATTTACACCTTAGGGTCTGCTTCTAACTTGGGCCCAAATTGTAAAATGGTCTTATCTATTTCCGATTTCGTTCCAATTCACATTCCAATTAATATTCGGCATGCTAATTACATTGCCGGTTGCCAAATTGCATTATCTCTTATAGTTTCCGAGATATGGACTATCGATAATTTACACCTTAGGCTCTGCTTCTAACTTGGGCCCAAATTGTAAAATGGCCTTATCTATTGGCGATTTCGTTCCAATTCACATTCCAAGTAATATTCGGCATGCTAATTACATTGCCGGTTGTCAAATTGCATTATCTCTTATAGTTTCCGAGATATGGACTATCGATAATTTACACCTTAGGCTCTGCTTCTAACTTGGGCCCAAATTGTAAAATGGTCTTATCTATTTGCGATTTCGTTCCAATTCACATTACAAGTAACATTCGGCATGCTAATTACATTGACGTTTGCCAAATTGCATTATCTCTTATAGTTTCCGAGATATGGACTATCGATAATTTACACCTTAGGCTCTGCTTCTAACTTGGGCCCAAATTGTAAAATGGTCTTATCTATTGGCGATTTCATTCCAATTCACATTCCAAGTAATATTCGGCATGCTAATTACATTGCCGGTTGCCAAATTGAATTATCTCTTATAGTTTCCGAGATATGGACTATCGATAATTTACACCTTAGGCTCTGCTTCTAACTTGGGCCCAAATTGTAAAATGGTCTTACCTATTGGCGATTTCGTTCCAATTCACATTCCAAGTAGTATTCGGCATGCTAATTACATTGCCGGTTGCCAAATTGCATTATCTCTTATAGTTTCCGAGATATGGACTATCGATAATTTACACCTTAGGCTCTGCTTCTAACTTAGGCCCAAATTGTAAAATGGTCTTATCTATTGGCGATTTCGTTCCAATTCACATTCCAAGTAATATTCGGCATGCTAATTACATTGCCGGTTGCCAAATTGCATTATCTCTTATAGTTTCCGAGATATGGACTATCGATAATTTACACCTTAGGCTCTGCTTCTAACTGGGGCCCAAATTGTAAAATGGTCTTATCTATTGGCGATTTCATTCCAATTCACATTCCAAGTGATATTCGGCATGCTAATTACATTGCCGGTTGCCAAATTGAATTATCTCTTATAGTTTCCGAGATATGGACTATCGATAATTTACACCTTAGGCTCTGCTTCTAACTTGGGCCCAAATTGTAAAATGGTCTTACCTATTGGCGATTTCGTTCCAATTCACATTCCAAGTAGTATTCGGCATGCTAATTACATTGCCGGTTGCCAAATTGAATTATCTCTTATAGTTTCCGAGATATGGACTATCAATAATTTACACCTTAGGCTCTGCTTCTAACTTGGGCCCAAATTGTAAAATGGTCTTATCTATTGGCGATTTCGTTCCAATTCACATTCCAAGTAATATTCGGCATGCTAATTACATTGCCGGTTGCCAAATTGAATTATTTCTTATAGTTTCCGAGATATGGACTATCGATAATTTACACCTTAGGCTCTGCTTCTAACTTGGGCCCAAATTGTAAAATGGTCTTACCTATTGGCGATATCGTTCCAATTCACATTCCAAGTAATATTCGACATGCTAATTACATTGCCGGTTGCCAAATTGCATTATCTCTTATAGTTTCCGAGATATGGACTATCGATAATTTACACCTTAGGCTCTGCTTCTAACTTGGGCCCAAATTGTAAAATGGTCTTATCTATTGGCGATTTCGTTCCAATTCACATTCCAATTAATATTCGGCATGCTAATTACATTGCCGGTTGCCAAATTGCATTATCTCTTATAGTTTCCGAGATATGGACTATCGATAATTTACACCTTAGGCTCTGCTTCTAACTTGGGCCCAAATTGTAAAATAGTCTTATCTATTGGCGATTTCGTTCCAATTCACATTCCAAGTAATATTCGGCATGCTAATTACATTGCCGGTTGTCAAATTGCATTATATCTTATAGTTTCCGAGATATGGACTATCGATAATTTACACCTTAGGCTCTGCTTCTAACTTGGGCCCAAATTGTAAAATGGTCTTATCTATTTGCGATTTCGTTCCAATTCACATTCCAAGTAATATTCGGCATGCTAATTACATTGCCGGTTGCCAAATTGCATTATCTCTTATAGTTTCCGAGATATGGACTATCGATAATTTACACCTTAGGCTCTGCTTCTAACTTGGGCCCAAATTGTAAAATGGTCTTATCTATTGGCGATTTCATTCCAATTCACATTCCAAGTAATATTCGGCATGCTAATTACATTGCCGGTTGCCAAATTGAATTATCTCTTATAGTTTCCGAGATATGGACTATCGATAATTTACACCTTAGGCTCTGCTTCTAACTTGGGCCCAAATTGTAAAATGGTCTTACCTATTGGCGATTTCGTTCCAATTCACATTCCAAGTAGTATTCGGCATGCTAATTACATTGCCGGTTTCCAAATTGCATTATCTCTTATAGTTTCCGAGATATGGACTATCGATAATTTACACCTTAGGCTCTGCTTCTAACTTGGGCCCAAATTGTAAAATGGTCTTATCTATTGGCGATTTCGTTCCAATTCACATTCCAAGTAATATTCGGCATGCTAATTACATTGCCGGTTGCCAAATTGCATTATCTCTTATAGTTTCCGAGATATGGACTATCGATAATTTACACCTTAGGCTCTGCTTCTAACTTGGGCCCAAATTGTAAAATGGTCTTATCTATTGGCGATTTCATTCCAATTCACATTCCAAGTTATATTCGGCATGCTAATTACATTGCCTTTTGCCAAATTGAATTATCTCTTATAGTTTCCGAGATATGGACTATCGATAATTTACACCTTAGGCTCTGCTTCTAACTTGGGCCCAAATTGTAAAATGGTCTTACCTATTGGCGATTTCGTTCCAATTCACATTCCAAGTAGTATTCGGCATGCTAATTACATTGCCGGTTGCCAAATTGCATTATCTCTTATAGTTTCCGAGATATGGACTATCGATAATTTACACCTTAGGCTCTGCTTCTAACTTGGGCCCAAATTGTAAAATGGTCTTATCTATTGGCGATTTCGTTCCAATTCACATTCCAATTAATATTCGGCATGCTAATTACATTGCCAGTTGCCAAATTGCATTATCTCTTATAGTTTCCGAGATATGGACTATCGATAATTTACACCTTAGGCTCTGCTTCTAACTTGGGCCCAAATTGTAAAATGGTCTTACCTATTGGCGATTTCGTTCCAATTCACATTCCAAATAGTATTCGGCATGCTAATTACATTGCCGGTTTCCAAATTGCATTATCTCTTATTGTTTCCGAGATATGGACTATCGATAATTTACACCTTAGGCTCTGCTTCTAACTTGGGCCCAAAGTGTAAAATGGTCTTATCTATTGGCGATTTCGTTCCAATTCACATTCCAAGTAATATTTGGCATGCTAATTACATTGCCGGTTGCCAAATTGCATTATCTCTTATAGTTTCCGAGATATGGACTATCGATAATTTACACCTTAGGCTCTGCTTCTAACTTGGGCCCAAATTGTAAAATGGTCTTATCTATTGGCGATTTCATTCCAATTCACATTCCAAGTGATATTCGGCATGCTAATTACATTGCCTTTTGCCAAATTGAATTATCTCTTATAGTTTCCGAGATATGGACTATCGATAATTTACACCTTAGGCTCTGCTTCTAACTTGGGCCCAAATTGTAAAATGGTCTTACCTATTAGCGATTTCGTTCCAATTCACATTCCAAGTAGTATTCGGCATGCTAATTACATTGCCGGTTGCCAAATTGCATTATCTCTTATAGTTTCCGAGATATGGACTATCGATAATTTACACCTTAGGCTCAGCTTCTAACTTGGGCCCAAATTGTAAAATGGTCTTATCTATTGGCGATTTCGTTCCAATTCACATTCCAAGTAATATTCGGCATGCTAATTACATTGCCGGTTGCCAAATTGCATTATCTCTTATAGTTTCCGAGATATGGACTATCGATAATTTACACCTTAGGCTCTGCTTCTAACTTGGGCCCAAATTGTAGAATGGTCTTATCTATTGGCGATTTCGTCCTAATTCACATTCCAAGTGATATTCGGCATGCTAATTACATTGCCGGTTGCGAAATTGCATTATCTCTTATAGTTTCCGAGATATGGACTATCAATAATTTACACCTTAGGCTCTGCTTCTAACTTGGGCCCAAATTGTAAAATGGTCTTATCTATTGGCGATTTCGTTCCAATTCACATTCCAAGTAATATTCGGCATGCTAATTACATTGCCGTTTGCCAAATTGCATTATCTCTTATAGTTTCCGAGATATGGACTATCGATAATTTACACCTTAGGCTCTGCTTCTAACTTGGGCCCAAATTGTAAAATGGTCTTATCTATTGGCGATTTCGTTCCAATTCACATTCCAAGTAATATTCGGCATGCTAATTACATTGCCGGTTGGCAAATTGCATTATCTCTTATAGTTTCCGAGATATGGACTATCGATAATTTACACCTTAGGCTCTGCTTCTAACTTGGGCCCAAATTGTAAAATGGTCTTATCTATTTGCGATTTCGTTCCAATTCACATTCCAAGTAATATTCGGCATGCTAATTACATTGCCGGTTGCCAAATTGCATTATCTCTTATAGTTTCCGAGATATGGACTATCGATAATTTACACCTTAGGCTCTGCTTCTAACTTGGGCCCAAATTGTAAAATGGTCTTACCTATTGGCGATTTCGTTCCAATTCACATTCCAAATAGTATTCGGCATGCTAATTACATTGCCGGTTTCCAAATTGCATTATCTCTTATTGTTTCCGAGATATGGACTATCGATAATTTACACCTTAGGCTCTGCTTCTAACTTGGGCCCAAACTGTAAAATGGTCTTATCTATTGGCGATTTCGTTCCAATTCACATTCCAAGTAATATTTGGCATGCTAATTACATTGCCGGTTGCCAAATTGCATTATCTCTTATAGTTTCCGAGATATGGACTATCGATAATTTACACCTTAGGCTCTGCTTCTAACTTGGGCCCAAATTGTAAAATGGTCTTATCTATTGGCGATTTCATTCCAATTCACATTCCAAGTGATATTCGGCATGCTAATTACATTGCCTTTTGCCAAATTGAATTATCTCTTATAGTTTCCGAGATATGGACTATCGATAATTTACACCTTAGGCTCTGCTTCTAACTTGGGCCCAAATTGTAAAATGGTCTTACCTATTAGCGATTTCGTTCCAATTCACATTCCAAGTAGTATTCGGCATGCTAATTACATTGCCGGTTGCCAAATTGCATTATCTCTTATAGTTTCCGAGATATGGACTATCGATAATTTACACCTTAGGCTCAGCTTCTAACTTGGGCCCAAATTGTAAAATGGTCTTATCTATTGGCGATTTCGTTCCAATTCACATTCCAAGTAATATTCGGCATGCTAATTACATTGCCGGTTGCCAAATTGCATTATCTCTTATAGTTTCCGAGATATGGACTATCGATAATTTACACCTTAGGCTCTGCTTCTAACTTGGGCCCAAATTGTAGAATGGTCTTATCTATTGGCGATTTCGTCCTAATTCACATTCCAAGTGATATTCGGCATGCTAATTACATTGCCGGTTGCGAAATTGCATTATCTCTTATAGTTTCCGAGATATGGACTATCAATAATTTACACCTTAGGCTCTGCTTCTAACTTGGGCCCAAATTGTAAAATGGTCTTATCTATTGGCGATTTCGTTCCAATTCACATTCCAAGTAATATTCGGCATGCTAATTACATTGCCGTTTGCCAAATTGCATTATCTCTTATAGTTTCCGAGATATGGACTATCGATAATTTACACCTTAGGCTCTGCTTCTAACTTGGGCCCAAATTGTAAAATGGTCTTATCTATTGGCGATTTCGTTCCAATTCACATTCCAAGTAATATTCGGCATGCTAATTACATTGCCGGTTGCCAAATTGCATTATCTCTTATAGTTTCCGAGATATGGACTATCGATAATTTACACCTTAGGCTCTGCTTCTAACTTGGGCCCAAATTGTAAAATGGTCTTATCTATTGGCGATTTCGTTCCAATTCACATTCCAAGTAATATTCGGCATGCTAATTACATTGCCGGTTGGCAAATTGCATTATCTCTTATAGTTTCCGAGATATGGTCTATCGATAATTTACACCTTAGGCTCTGCTTCTAACTTGGGCCCAAATTGTAAAATGGTCTTATCTATTGGCGATTTCGTTCCAATTCACATTCCAAGTAATATTCGGCATGCTAATTACATTGCCGGTTGCCAAATTGCATTATCTCTTATAGTTTCCGAGATATGGACTATCGATAATTTACACCTTAGGCTCTGCTTCTAACTTGGGCCCAAATTGTATAATGGTCTTATCTATTGGCGATTTCGTTCCAATTCACATTCCAAGTAATATTCGGCATGCTAATTACATTGCCGGTTGCCAAATTGCATTATCTCTTATAGTTTCCGAGATATGGACTATCGATAATTTACACCTTAGGCTCTGCTTCTAACTTGGGCCCAAATTGTAAAATGGCCTTATCTATTGGCGATTTCGTCCCAATTCATATTCCAAGTAATATTCGGCATGCTAATTACATTGCCGGTTGCGAAATTGCATTATCTCTTATAGTTTCAGAGATATGGACTATCGATAATTTACACCTTAGGCTCTGCTTCTAACTTGGGCCCAAATTGTAAAATGGTCTTATCTATTGGCAATTTCGTTCCAATTCACATTCCAAGTAATATTCGGCATGCTAATTACATTGCCGGTTGCCAAATTGCATTATCTCTTATAGTTTCCGAGATATGGACTATCGATAATTTACACCTTAGGCTCTGCTTCTAACTTGGGCCCAAATTGTAAAATGGTCTTATCTATTGGCGATTTCGTTCCAATTCACATTCCAAGTAATATTCGGCATGCTAATTACATTGCCGGTTGCCAAATTGCATTATCTCTTATAGTTTCCGAGATATGGACTATCGATAATTTACACCTTAGGCTCTGCTTCTAACTTGGGCCCAAATTGTAAAATGGTCTTATCTATTGGCTATTTCGTTCCCATTCACATTCCAAGTAATATTCGGCATGCTAATTACATTGCCGGTTGCCAAATTGCATTATCTCTTATAGTTTCCGAGATATGGACTATCGATAATTTACACCATAGGCTCTGCTTCTAACTTGGGCCCAAATTGTAAAATGGTCTTATCTATTGGCGATTTCGTTCCAATTCACATTCCAAGTAATATTCGGCATGCTAATTACATTGCCGGTTGCCAAATTGCATTATCTCTTATAGTTTCCGAGATATGGACTATCGATAACTTACACCTTAGGCTCTGCTTCTAACTTGGGCCCAAATTGTAAAATGGTCTTATCTATTGGCGATTTCGTTCCAATTCACATTCCAAGTAATATTCGGCATGCTAATTACATTGCCGGTTGCCAAATTGCATTATCTCTTATAGTTTCCGAGATATGGACTATCGATAATTTACACCTTAGGCTCTGCTTCTAACTTGGGCCCAAATTGTAGAATGGTCTTATCTATTGGCGATTTCGTCCTAATTCACATTCCAAGTGATATTCGGCATGCTAATTACATTGCCGGTTGCGAAATTGCATTATCTCTTATAGTTTCCGAGATATGGACTATCAATAATTTACACCTTAGGCTCTGCTTCTAACTTGGGCCCAAATTGTAAAATGGTCTTATCTATTGGCGATTTCGTTCCAATTCACATTCCAAGTAATTTTCGGCATGCTAATTACATTGCCGTTTGCCAAATTGCATTATCTCTTATAGTTTCCGAGATATGGACTATCGATAATTTACACCTTAGGCTCTGCTTCTAACTTGGGCCCAAATTGTAAAATGGTCTTATCTATTGGCGATTTCGTTCCAATTCACATTCCAAGTAATATTCGGCATGCTAATTACATTGCCGGTTGCCAAATTGCATTATATCTTATAGTTTCCGAGATATGGACTATCGATAATTTACACCTTAGGCTCTGCTTCTAACTTGGGCCCAAATTGTAAAATGGTCTTATCTATTGGCGATTTCGTTCCAATTCACATTCTAAGTAATATTCGGCATGCTAATTACATTGCCGGTTGCCAAATTGCATTATCTCTTATAGTTTCCGAGATATGGTCTATCGATAATTTACACCTTAGGCTCTGCTTCTAACTTGGGCCCAAATTGTAAAATGGTCTTATCTATTGGCGATTTCGTTCCAATTCACATTCCAAGTAATATTCGGCATGCTAATTACATTGCCGGTTGCCAAATTGCATTATCTCTTATAGTTTCCGAGATATGGACTATCGATAATTTACACCTTAGGCTCTGCTTCTAACTTGGGCCCAAATTGTAAAATGGTCTTATCTATTGGCGATTTCGTTCCAATTCACACTCCAAGTAATATTCGGCATGCTAATTACATTGCCGGTTGCGAAATTGCATTATCTCTTATAGTTTCCCAGATATGGACTATCAATAATTTACACCTTAGGCTCTGCTTCTAACTTGGGCCCAAATTGTATAATGGTCTTATCTATTGGCGATTTCGTTCCAATTCACATTCCAAGTAATATTCGGCATGCTAATTACATTGCCGGTTGCCAAATTGCATTATCTCTTATAGTTTCCGAGATATGGACTATCGATAATTTACACCTTAGGCTCTGCTTCTAACTTGGGCCCAAATTGTAAAATGGCCTTATCTATTGGCGATTTCGTCCCAATTCATATTCCAAGTAATATTCGGCATGCTAATTACATTGCCGGTTGCGAAATTGCATTATCTCTTATAGTTTCAGAGATATGGACTATCGATAATTTACACCTTAGGCTCTGCTTCTAACTTGGGCCCAAATTGTAAAATGGTCTTATCTATTGGCAATTTCGTTCCAATTCACATTCCAAGTAATATTCGGCATGCTAATTACATTGCCGGTTGCCAAATTGCATTATCTCTTATAGTTTCCGAGATATGGACTATCGATAATTTACACCTTAGGCTCTGCTTCTAACTTGGGCCCAAATTGTAAAATGGTCTTATCTATTGGCGATTTCGTTCCAATTCACATTCCAAGTAATATTCGGCATGCTAATTACATTGCCGGTTGCCAAATTGCATTATCTCTTATAGTTTCCGAGATATGGACTATCGATAATTTACACCTTAGGCTCTGCTTCTAACTTGGGCCCAAATTGTAAAATGGTCTTATCTATTGGCTATTTCGTTCCCATTCACATTCCAAGTAATATTCGGCATGCTAATTACATTGCCGGTTGCCAAATTGCATTATCTCTTATAGTTTCCGAGATATGGACTATCGATAATTTACACCATAGGCTCTGCTTCTAACTTGGGCCCAAATTGTAAAATGGTCTTATCTATTGGCGATTTCGTTCCAATTCACATTCCAAGTAATATTCGGCATGCTAATTACATTGCCGGTTGCCAAATTGCATTATCTCTTATAGTTTCCGAGATATGGACTATCGATAACTTACACCTTAGGCTCTGCTTCTAACTTGGGCCCAAATTGTAAAATGGTCTTATCTATTGGCGATTTCGTTCCAATTCACATTCCAAGTAATATTCGGCATGCTAATTACATTGCCGGTTGCCAAATTGCATTATCTCTTATAGTTTCCGAGATATGGACTATCGATAATTTACACCTTAGGCTCTGCTTCTAACTTGGGCCCAAATTGTAAAATGGTCTTATCTATTGGCGATTTCGTTCCAATTCACATTCCAAGTAATATTCGGCATGCTAATTACATTGCCGGTTGCCAAATTGCATTATCTCTTATAGTTTCCGAGATATGGACTATCGATAATTTACACCTTAGGCTCTGCTTCTAACTTGGGCCCAAATTGTAAAATGGTCTTATCTATTGGCGATTTCGTTCCAATTCACATTCCAAGTAATATTCGGCATGCTAATTACATTGCCGGTTGCCAAATTGCATTATCTCTTATAGTTTCCGAGATATGGACTATCGATAATTTACACCTTAGGCTCTGCTTCTAACTTGGGCCCAAATTGTAAAATGGTCTTATCTATTGGCGATTTCGTTCCAATTCACATTCCAATTAATATTCGGCATGCTAATTACATTGCCGGTTGCCAAATTGCATTATCTCTTATAGTTTCCGAGATATGGACTATCGATAATTTACACCTTAGGCTCTGCTTCTAACTTGGGCCCAAATTGTAAAATGGTCTTATCTATTGGCGATTTCGTTCCAATTCACATTCCAAGTAATATTCGGCATGCTAATTACATTGCCGGTTGCCAAATTGCATTATCTCTTATAGTTTCCGAGATATGGTCTATCGATAATTTACACCTTAGGCTCTGCTTCTAACTTGGGCCCAAATTGTAAAATGGTCTTATCTATTGGCGATTTCGTTCCAATTCACACTCCAAGTAATATTCGGCATGCTAATTACATTGCCGGTTGCGAAATTGCATTATCTCTTATAGTTTCCGAGATATGGACTATCAATAATTTACACCTTAGGCTCTGCTTCTAACTTGGGCCCAAATAGTAAAATGGTCTTATCTATTGGCGATTTCGTCCCAATTCACATTCCAAGTGATATTCGGCATGCTAATTACATTGCCGGTTTCGAAATTGCATTATCTCTTATAGTTTACGAGATATGGACTATCAATAATTTACACCTTAGGCTCTGCTTCTAACTTGGGCCCAAATTGTAAAATGGTCTTATCTATTGGCGATTTCGTTGCAATTCACATTCCAAGTAACATTCGGCATGCTAATTACATTGCCGGTTGCCAAATTGCATTATCTCTTATAGTTTCCGAGATATGGACTATCGATAATTTACACCTTAGGCTCTGCTTCTAACTTGGGCCCAAATTGTAAAATGGTCTTATCTATTGGCGATTTCGTTCCAATTCACATTCCAAGTAATATTCGGCATGCTAATTACATTGCCGGTTGCCAAATTGCATTATCTCTTATAGTTTCCGAGATATGGACTATCGATAATTTACACCTTAGGCTCTGCTTCTAACTTGGGCCCAAATTGTAAAATGGTCTTATCTATTGGCGATTTCGTTCCAATTCACATTCCAAGTAATATTCGGCATGCTAATTACATTGCCGGTTGCCAAATTGCATTATCTCTTATAGTTTCCGAGATATGGACTATCGATAATTTACACCTTAGGCTCTGCTTCTAACTTGGGCCCAAATTGTAAAATGGTCTTACCTATTGGCGATTTCGTTCCAATTCACACTCCAAGTAATATTCGGCATGCTAATTACGTTGCCGATTGCCAAATTGCATTATCTCTTATAGTTTCCGAGATATGGACTATCGACATTTTACAATATTGGCTCTGCTTCTAACTTGAGCCAGAATTGTAAAGTGGTCTTATGAATTAGCGATTTCGCTCCAGTTCACATTCCAAGTAATATTCGGCATGCTAATTACGTTGCCGATTGCCAAATTGCATTATCTCTTATAGTTTCCGAGATATGGACTATCGACATCTTGCAATATTGGCTTTGCTTCTAACTTGGGCCAGAATTGTAAAATGGTCTTATGAATTAGCGATTTCGTTGTAATTCACATTCCAAGTAATATTCGGCATGCTAATTACGTTGCCGATTGCCAAATTGCATTATCACTTATAGTTTCCGAGATATGGACTATCGACATCTTGCAATATTGGCTCTGCTTCTAACTTGGGCCAGAATTGTAAAATGGTTTTATGAATTAGCGATTTCGTTGTAATTCACATTCCAAGTAATATTCGGCTTGCTAATTACGTTGCCGATTGCCAAATTGCATTATCTCTTATAGTTCCGAGATATGGACTATCGACATTTTACAATATTGGCTCTGCTTCTAACTTGGGTCAAAATTGTAAAATGGTCTTATGAATTAGCAATTTCGCTCCAATTCACATTCCAGGTAATATTCGGCATGCTAATTACGTTGCCGATTGCCAGATTGCATTATCTCTTATAGTTTCCGAGATATGGACTATCGACATCTTGCAATATTGGCTCTGCTTCTAACTTGAGCCAGAATTGTAAAATGGTCTTATGAATTAGCGATTTCGCTCCAGTTCACATTCCAAGTAATATTCGGCATGCTAATTACGTTGCCGATTGCCAAATTGCATTATCTCTTATAGATTCCGAGATATGGACTATCGACATCTTGCAATATTGGCTCTGCTTCTAACTTGGGCCAGAATTGTAAAATGGTCTTATGAATTAGCGATTTCGCTCCAATTCACATTCCAAGTAATATTCGGCATGCTAATTACGTTGCCGATTGCCAAATTGCATTATCTCTTATAGTTTCCGAGATATGGACTATCGATATCTTGCAATATTGGCTCTGCTTCTAACTTGGGCCAGAATTGTAAAATGGTCTTATGAATTAGCGATTTTGTTGTAATTCACATTCCAAGTAATATTCGGCATGTTAATTACGTTGCCGATTGCCAAATTGCATTATCTCTTATAGTTTCCGAGATATGGACTATCGACATCTTGCAATATTGGCTCTGCTTCTAACTTGGGCCAGAATTGTAAAATGGTCTTATGAATTAGCGATTTCGTTGTAATTCACATTCCAAGTAATATTCGGCATGCTAATTACACTGCCGATGGCCAAATTGCATTATCTCTTATAGTTTCCGAGATATGGACTATCGACATTTTACAATATTGGCTTTTCTTCTAACTTGGGTCAAAATTGTAAATTGGTCTTATGAATTAGCGATTTCGCTTCAGTTCACATTCCAAGTAATATTCTTCATGCTAATTACGTTGCCGATTGCCAAATTGCATTATCTCTTATAGTTTCCGAGATATGGACTATCGACATCTTGCAATATTGGCTCTGCTTCTAACTTGGGCCAGAATTGTAAAATGGTCTTATGAATTAGCGATTTCGCTCCAATTCACATTCCAAGTAATATTCGGCATGCTAATTACGTTGCCGATTGCCAAATTGCATTATCTCTTATAGTTTCCGAGATATGGACTATCGACATCTTGCAATATTGGCTCTGCTTCTAACTTGGGCCAGAATTGTAAAATGGTCTTATGAATTAGCGATTTCGCTCCAATTCACATTCCAAGTAATATTCGGCATGCTAATTACATTGCCGGTTGCCAAATTGCATTATCTCTTATAGTTTCCGAGATATGGACTATCGATAATTTACACCTTAGGCTCTGCTTCTAACTTGGGCCCAAATTGTAAAATGGCCTTATCTATTGGCGATTTCGTCCCAATTCATATTCCAAGTAATATTCGGCATGCTAATTACATTGCCGGTTGCGAAATTGCATTATCTCTTATAGTTTCAGAGATATGGACTATCGATAATTTACACCTTAGGCTCTGCTTCTAACTTGGGCCCAAATTGTAAAATGGTCTTATCTATTGGCAATTTCGTTCCAATTCACATTCCAAGTAATATTCGGCATGCTAATTACATTGCCGGTTGCCAAATTGCATTATCTCTTATAGTTTCCGAGATATGGACTATCGATAATTTACACCTTAGGCTCTGCTTCTAACTTGGGCCCAAATTGTAAAATGGTCTTATCTATTGGCGATTTCGTTCCAATTCACATTCCAAGTAATATTCGGCATGCTAATTACATTGCCGGTTGCCAAATTGCATTATCTCTTATAGTTTCCGAGATATGGACTATCGATAATTTACACCTTAGGCTCTGCTTCTAACTTGGGCCCAAATTGTAAAATGGTCTTATCTATTGGCTATTTCGTTCCCATTCACATTCCAAGTAATATTCGGCATGCTAATTACATTGCCGGTTGCCAAATTGCATTATCTCTTATAGTTTCCGAGATATGGACTATCGATAATTTACACCATAGGCTCTGCTTCTAACTTGGGCCCAAATTGTAAAATGGTCTTATCTATTGGCGATTTCGTTCCAATTCACATTCCAAGTAATATTCGGCATGCTAATTACATTGCCGGTTGCCAAATTGCATTATCTCTTATAGTTTCCGAGATATGGACTATCGATAACTTACACCTTAGGCTCTGCTTCTAACTTGGGCCCAAATTGTAAAATGGTCTTATCTATTGGCGATTTCGTTCCAATTCACATTCCAAGTAATATTCGGCATGCTAATTACATTGCCGGTTGCCAAATTGCATTATCTCTTATAGTTTCCGAGATATGGACTATCGATAATTTACACCTTAGGCTCTGCTTCTAACTTGGGCCCAAATTGTAGAATGGTCTTATCTATTGGCGATTTCGTCCTAATTCACATTCCAAGTGATATTCGGCATGCTAATTACATTGCCGGTTGCGAAATTGCATTATCTCTTATAGTTTCCGAGATATGGACTATCAATAATTTACACCTTAGGCTCTGCTTCTAACTTGGGCCCAAATTGTAAAATGGTCTTATCTATTGGCGATTTCGTTCCAATTCACATTCCAAGTAATTTTCGGCATGCTAATTACATTGCCGTTTGCCAAATTGCATTATCTCTTATAGTTTCCGAGATATGGACTATCGATAATTTACACCTTAGGCTCTGCTTCTAACTTGGGCCCAAATTGTAAAATGGTCTTATCTATTGGCGATTTCGTTCCAATTCACATTCCAAGTAATATTCGGCATGCTAATTACATTGCCGGTTGCCAAATTGCATTATATCTTATAGTTTCCGAGATATGGACTATCGATAATTTACACCTTAGGCTCTGCTTCTAACTTGGGCCCAAATTGTAAAATGGTCTTATCTATTGGCGATTTCGTTCCAATTCACATTCCAAGTAATATTCGGCATGCTAATTACATTGCCGGTTGCCAAATTGCATTATCTCTTATAGTTTCCGAGATATGGTCTATCGATAATTTACACCTTAGGCTCTGCTTCTAACTTGGGCCCAAATTGTAAAATGGTCTTATCTATTGGCGATTTCGTTCCAATTCACATTCCAAGTAATATTCGGCATGCTAATTACATTGCCGGTTGCCAAATTGCATTATCTCTTATAGTTTCCGAGATATGGACTATCGATAATTTACACCTTAGGCTCTGCTTCTAACTTGGGCCCAAATTGTAAAATGGTCTTATCTATTGGCGATTTCGTTCCAATTCACACTCCAAGTAATATTCGGCATGCTAATTACATTGCCGGTTGCGAAATTGCATTATCTCTTATAGTTTCCCAGATATGGACTATCAATAATTTACACCTTAGGCTCTGCTTCTAACTTGGGCCCAAATTGTATAATGGTCTTATCTATTGGCGATTTCGTTCCAATTCACATTCCAAGTAATATTCGGCATGCTAATTACATTGCCGGTTGCCAAATTGCATTATCTCTTATAGTTTCCGAGATATGGACTATCGATAATTTACACCTTAGGCTCTGCTTCTAACTTGGGCCCAAATTGTAAAATGGCCTTATCTATTGGCGATTTCGTCCCAATTCATATTCCAAGTAATATTCGGCATGCTAATTACATTGCCGGTTGCGAAATTGCATTATCTCTTATAGTTTCAGAGATATGGACTATCGATAATTTACACCTTAGGCTCTGCTTCTAACTTGGGCCCAAATTGTAAAATGGTCTTATCTATTGGCAATTTCGTTCCAATTCACATTCCAAGTAATATTCGGCATGCTAATTACATTGCCGGTTGCCAAATTGCATTATCTCTTATAGTTTCCGAGATATGGACTATCGATAATTTACACCTTAGGCTCTGCTTCTAACTTGGGCCCAAATTGTAAAATGGTCTTATCTATTGGCGATTTCGTTCCAATTCACATTCCAAGTAATATTCGGCATGCTAATTACATTGCCGGTTGCCAAATTGCATTATCTCTTATAGTTTCCGAGATATGGACTATCGATAATTTACACCTTAGGCTCTGCTTCTAACTTGGGCCCAAATTGTAAAATGGTCTTATCTATTGGCTATTTCGTTCCCATTCACATTCCAAGTAATATTCGGCATGCTAATTACATTGCCGGTTGCCAAATTGCATTATCTCTTATAGTTTCCGAGATATGGACTATCGATAATTTACACCATAGGCTCTGCTTCTAACTTGGGCCCAAATTGTAAAATGGTCTTATCTATTGGCGATTTCGTTCCAATTCACATTCCAAGTAATATTCGGCATGCTAATTACATTGCCGGTTGCCAAATTGCATTATCTCTTATAGTTTCCGAGATATGGACTATCGATAACTTACACCTTAGGCTCTGCTTCTAACTTGGGCCCAAATTGTAAAATGGTCTTATCTATTGGCGATTTCGTTCCAATTCACATTCCAAGTAATATTCGGCATGCTAATTACATTGCCGGTTGCCAAATTGCATTATCTCTTATAGTTTCCGAGATATGGACTATCGATAATTTACACCTTAGGCTCTGCTTCTAACTTGGGCCCAAATTGTAAAATGGTCTTATCTATTGGCGATTTCGTTCCAATTCACATTCCAAGTAATATTCGGCATGCTAATTACATTGCCGGTTGCCAAATTGCATTATCTCTTATAGTTTCCGAGATATGGACTATCGATAATTTACACCTTAGGCTCTGCTTCTAACTTGGGCCCAAATTGTAAAATGGTCTTATCTATTGGCGATTTCGTTCCAATTCACATTCCAAGTAATATTCGGCATGCTAATTACATTGCCGGTTGCCAAATTGCATTATCTCTTATAGTTTCCGAGATATGGACTATCGATAATTTACACCTTAGGCTCTGCTTCTAACTTGGGCCCAAATTGTAAAATGGTCTTATCTATTGGCGATTTCGTTCCAATTCACATTCCAATTAATATTCGGCATGCTAATTACATTGCCGGTTGCCAAATTGCATTATCTCTTATAGTTTCCGAGATATGGACTATCGATAATTTACACCTTAGGCTCTGCTTCTAACTTGGGCCCAAATTGTAAAATGGTCTTATCTATTGGCGATTTCGTTCCAATTCACATTCCAAGTAATATTCGGCATGCTAATTACATTGCCGGTTGCCAAATTGCATTATCTCTTATAGTTTCCGAGATATGGTCTATCGATAATTTACACCTTAGGCTCTGCTTCTAACTTGGGCCCAAATTGTAAAATGGTCTTATCTATTGGCGATTTCGTTCCAATTCACACTCCAAGTAATATTCGGCATGCTAATTACATTGCCGGTTGCGAAATTGCATTATCTCTTATAGTTTCCGAGATATGGACTATCAATAATTTACACCTTAGGCTCTGCTTCTAACTTGGGCCCAAATAGTAAAATGGTCTTATCTATTGGCGATTTCGTCCCAATTCACATTCCAAGTGATATTCGGCATGCTAATTACATTGCCGGTTTCGAAATTGCATTATCTCTTATAGTTTACGAGATATGGACTATCAATAATTTACACCTTAGGCTCTGCTTCTAACTTGGGCCCAAATTGTAAAATGGTCTTATCTATTGGCGATTTCGTTGCAATTCACATTCCAAGTAACATTCGGCATGCTAATTACATTGCCGGTTGCCAAATTGCATTATCTCTTATAGTTTCCGAGATATGGACTATCGATAATTTACACCTTAGGCTCTGCTTCTAACTTGGGCCCAAATTGTAAAATGGTCTTATCTATTGGCGATTTCGTTCCAATTCACATTCCAAGTAATATTCGGCATGCTAATTACATTGCCGGTTGCCAAATTGCATTATCTCTTATAGTTTCCGAGATATGGACTATCGATAATTTACACCTTAGGCTCTGCTTCTAACTTGGGCCCAAATTGTAAAATGGTCTTATCTATTGGCGATTTCGTTCCAATTCACATTCCAAGTAATATTCGGCATGCTAATTACATTGCCGGTTGCCAAATTGCATTATCTCTTATAGTTTCCGAGATATGGACTATCGATAATTTACACCTTAGGCTCTGCTTCTAACTTGGGCCCAAATTGTAAAATGGTCTTACCTATTGGCGATTTCGTTCCAATTCACACTCCAAGTAATATTCGGCATGCTAATTACGTTGCCGATTGCCAAATTGCATTATCTCTTATAGTTTCCGAGATATGGACTATCGACATTTTACAATATTGGCTCTGCTTCTAACTTGAGCCAGAATTGTAAAGTGGTCTTATGAATTAGCGATTTCGCTCCAGTTCACATTCCAAGTAATATTCGGCATGCTAATTACGTTGCCGATTGCCAAATTGCATTATCTCTTATAGTTTCCGAGATATGGACTATCGACATCTTGCAATATTGGCTTTGCTTCTAACTTGGGCCAGAATTGTAAAATGGTCTTATGAATTAGCGGTTTCGTTGTAATTCACATTCCAAGTAATATTCGGCATGCTAATTACGTTGCCGATTGCCAAATTGCATTATCACTTATAGTTTCCGAGATATGGACTATCGACATCTTGCAATATTGGCTCTGCTTCTAACTTGGGCCAGAATTGTAAAATGGTTTTATGAATTAGCGATTTCGTTGTAATTCACATTCCAAGTAATATTCGGCTTGCTAATTACGTTGCCGATTGCCAAATTGCATTATCTCTTATAGTTCCGAGATATGGACTATCGACATTTTACAATATTGGCTCTGCTTCTAACTTGGGTCAAAATTGTAAAATGGTCTTATGAATTAGCAATTTCGCTCCAATTCACATTCCAGGTAATATTCGGCATGCTAATTACGTTGCCGATTGCCAGATTGCATTATCTCTTATAGTTTCCGAGATATGGACTATCGACATCTTGCAATATTGGCTCTGCTTCTAACTTGAGCCAGAATTGTAAAATGGTCTTATGAATTAGCGATTTCGCTCCAGTTCACATTCCAAGTAATATTCGGCATGCTAATTACGTTGCCGATTGCCAAATTGCATTATCTCTTATAGATTCCGAGATATGGACTATCGACATCTTGCAATATTGGCTCTGCTTCTAACTTGGGCCAGAATTGTAAAATGGTCTTATGAATTAGCGATTTCGCTCCAATTCACATTCCAAGTAATATTCGGCATGCTAATTACGTTGCCGATTGCCAAATTGCATTATCTCTTATAGTTTCCGAGATATGGACTATCGATATCTTGCAATATTGGCTCTGCTTCTAACTTGGGCCAGAATTGTAAAATGGTCTTATGAATTAGCGATTTTGTTGTAATTCACATTCCAAGTAATATTCGGCATGTTAATTACGTTGCCGATTGCCAAATTGCATTATCTCTTATAGTTTCCGAGATATGGACTATCGACATCTTGCAATATTGGCTCTGCTTCTAACTTGGGCCAGAATTGTAAAATGGTCTTATGAATTAGCGATTTCGTTGTAATTCACATTCCAAGTAATATTCGGCATGCTAATTACACTGCCGATGGCCAAATTGCATTATCTCTTATAGTTTCCGAGATATGGACTATCGACATTTTACAATATTGGCTTTTCTTCTAACTTGGGTCAAAATTGTAAATTGGTCTTATGAATTAGCGATTTCGCTTCAGTTCACATTCCAAGTAATATTCGTCATGCTAATTACGTTGCCGATTGCCAAATTGCATTATCTCTTATAGTTTCCGAGATATGGACTATCGACATCTTGCAATATTGGCTCTGCTTCTAACTTGGGCCAGAATTGTAAAATGGTCTTATGAATTAGCGATTTCGCTCCAATTCACATTCCAAGTAATATTCGGCATGCTAATTACGTTGCCGATTGCCAAATTGCATTATCTCTTATAGTTTCCGAGATATGGACTATCGACATCTTGCAATATTGGCTCTGCTTCTAACTTGGGCCAGAATTGTAAAATGGTCTTATGAATTAGCGATTTCGTTGTAATTCACATTCCAAGTAATATTCGGCATGCTAATTACGTTGCCGATTGCCAAATTGCATTATCTCTTATAGTTTCCGAGATATGGACTATCGACATTTTACAATATTGGCTCTTCTTCTAACTTGGGTCAAAATTGTAAAATGGTCTTATGAGTTAGCGATTTCGCTCCAGTTCACGTTCCAAGTAATATTCGGCATGCTAATTACGTTGCCGATTGCCAAATTGCATTATCTCTTATAGTTTCCGAGATATGGACTGTCGACATCTTGCAATATTGGCTCTGCTTCTAACTTGGGCCAGAATTGTAAAATGGTCTTATGAATTAGCGGTTTCGTTGTAATTCACATTCCAAGTAATATTTGGCATGCTAATTACGTTGCCGATTGCCAAATTGCATTATCTCTTATAGTTTCCGAGATATGGACTATCGACATCTTGCAATATTGGCTCTGCTTCTAACTTGGGCCAGAATTGTAAAATGGTCTTATGAATAAGCGATTTCGTTGTAATTCACATTCCAAGTAATATTCGGCATGCTAATTACGTTGCCGATTGCCAAATTGCATTATCTCTTATAGTTTCCGAGATATGGACTATCGACATTTTACAATATTGGCTCTTCTTCTAACTTGGGTCAAAATTGTAAAATGGTCTTATGAGTTAGCGATTTCGCTCCAGTTCACATTCCAAGTAATATTCGGCATGCTAATTACGTTGCCGATTGCCAAATTGCATTATCTCTTATAGTTTCCGAGATATGGACTGTCGACATCTTGCAATATTGGCTCTGCTTCTAACTTGGGCCAGAATTGCAAAATGGTCTTATGAATTAGCGATTTCGTTGTAATTCACATTCCAAGTAATATTCGGCATGCTAATTACGTTGCCGATTGCCAAATTGCATTATCTCTTATAGTTTCCGAGATATGGACTATCGACATCTTGCAATATTAGCTCTGCTTCTAACTTGGGCCAGAATTGTAAAATGGTCTTATGAATTAGCGATTTCGTTGTAATTCACATTCCAAGTAATATTCGGCATGCTAATTACGTTGCCGATTGCCAAATTGCATTATCTCTTATAGTTTCCGAGATATGGACTATCGACATCTTGCAATATTGGCTCTGCTTCTAACTTGGGCCAGAATTGTAAATTGGTCTTATGAATTAGCGATTTCGTTGTAATTCTCATTCCAAGTAATATTCGGCATGCTAATTACGTTGCCGATTGCCAAATTGCATTATCTCTTATAGTTTCCGAGATATGGACTATCGACATTTTACAATATTGGCTCTGCTTCTAACTTGGGTCAAAATTGAAAAATGGTCTTATGAATTAGCAATTTCGCTCCAATTCACATTCCAAGTAATATTCGGCATGCTAATTACGTTGCGGATTGTCAAATTGCATTATCTCTTATAGTTTCCGAGATATGGACTATCGACATCTTGCAATATTGGTTCTGCTTCTAACTTGGGCCAGAATTGTAAAATGGTCTTATGAGTTAGCGATTTCGTTGTAATTCACATTCCAAGTAATATTCGGCATGCTAATTACGTTGCCGATTGCCAAATTGCATTATCTCTTATAGTTTCCGAGATATGGACTATCGACATCTTGCAATATTGGCTCTGCTTCTAACTTGGGCCAGAATTGTAAAATGGTCTTATGAATTAGCGATTTCGTTGTAATTCACATTTCAAGTAATATTCGGCATGCTAATTACGTTGCCGATTGCCAAATTGCATTATCACTTATAGTTTCCGAGATATGGACTATCGACATCTTGCAATATTGGCTCTGCTTCTAACTTGGGCCAGAATTGTAAAATGGTCTTATGAATTAGCGATTTCGTTGTAATTCACATTCCAAGTAATATTCGGCATGCTAATTACGTTGCCGATTGCCAAATTGCATTATCTCTTATAGTTTCCGAGATATGGACTATCGACATTTTACAATATTGGCTCTGCTTCTAACTTGGGTCAAAATTGTAAAATGGTCTTATGAATTAGCAATTTCGCTCCAATTCACATTCCAAGTAATATTCGGCATGCTAATTACGTTGCCGATTGCCAGATTGCATTTTCTCTTATAGTTTCCGAGATATGGACTATCGACATCTTGCAATATTGGCTCTGCTTCTAACTTGAGCCAGAATTGTAAAATGGTCTTATGAATTAGCGATTTCGTTGTAATTCACATTCCAAGTAATATTCGGCATGCTAATTACGTTGCCAATTGCCAAATTGCATTATCTCTTATAGCTTCCGAGATATGGACTATCGACATTTTACAATATTGGCTCTTCTTCTAACTTGGGTCAAAATTGTAAAATGGTCTTATGAATTAGCGATTTCGCTCCAGTTCACATTCCAAGTAATATTCGGCATGCTAATTACGTTGCCGATTGCCAAATTGCATTATCTCTTATAGTTTCCGAGATATGGACTATCGACATCTTGCAATATTGGCTCTGCTTCTAACTTGGGCCAGAATTGTAAAATGGTCTTATGAATTAGCGATTTCGCTCCAATTCACATTCCAAGTAATATTCCGCATGCTAATTACGTTGCCGATTGCCAAATTGCATTATCTCTTATAGTTTCCGAGATATGGACTATTGACATTTTACAATATTGGCTCTGCTTCTAACTTGGGTCAAAATTGTAAAATGGTCTTATGAATTAGCAATTTCGCTCCAATTCACATTCCAAGTAATATTCGGCATGCTAATTACGTTGCCGATTGCCAAATTGCATTATCTCTTATAGTTTCCGAGATATGGACTATCGACATTTTACAATATTGGCTCTGCTTCTAACTTGGGTCAAAATTGTAAAATGGTCTTATGAATTAGCAATTTCGCTCCAATTCACATTCCAAGTAATATTCGGTATGCTAATTACGTTGCGGATTGCCAAATTGCATTATCTCTTATAGTTTCCGAGATATGGACTATCGACATCTTGCAATATTGGTTCTGCTTCTAACTTGGGCCAGAATTGTAAAATGGTCTTATGAGTTAGCGATTTCGTTGTAATTCACATTCCAAGTAATATTCGGCATGCTAATTACGTTGCCGATTGCCAAATTGCATTATCTCTTATAGTTTCCGAGATATGGACTATCGACATCTTGCAATATTGGCTCTGCTTCTAACTTGGGCCAGAATTGTAAAATGGTCTTATGAATTAGCGATTTCGTTGTAATTCACATTTCAAGTAATATTCGGCATGCTAATTACGTTGCCGATTGCCAAATTGCATTATCTCTTATAGTTTCCGAGATATGGACTATCGACATCTTGCAATATTGGCTCTGCTTCTAACTTGGGCCAGAATTGTAAAATGGTCTTATGAATTAGCGATTTCGTTGTAATTCACATTCCAAGTAATATTCGGCATGCTAATTACGTTGCCGATTGCCAAATTGCATTATCTCTTATAGTTTCCGAGATATGGACTATCGACATTTTACAATATTGGCCCTTCTTCTAACTTGGGTCAAAATTGTAAAATGGTCTTATGAATTAGCGATTTCGCTCCAGTTCACATTCCAAGTAATATTCGGCATGCTAATTACGTTGCCGATTGCCAAATTGCATTATCTCTTATAGTTTCCCGAGATATGGACTATCGACATCTTGCAATATTGGCTCTGCTTCTAACTTGGGCCAGAATTGTAAAATGGTCTTATGAATTAGCGGTTTCGCTCCAATTCACATTCCAAGTAATATTCGGCATGCTAATTACGTTGCCGATTGTCAAATTGCATTTTCTCTTATAGTTTCCGAGATATGGACTATCGACATCTTGCAATATTGGCTCTGCTTCTAACTTGGGCCAGAATTGTAAAATGGTCTTATGAATTAGCGATTTCGTTGTAATCCACATTCCAAGTAATATTCGGCATGCTAATTACGTTTCCGATTGCCAAATTGCATTATCTCTTATAGTTTCCGAGATATGGACTATCGACATTTTACAATATTGGCTCTTCTTCTAACTTGGGTCAAAATTGTAAAATGGTCTTATGAATTAGCGATTTCGCTCCAGTTCACATTCCAAGTAATATTCGGCATGCTAATTACGTTGCCGATTGCCAAATTGCATTATCTCTTATAGTTTCCGAGATATGGACTATCGACATCTTGCAATATTGGCTCTGCTTCTAACTTGGGCCAGAATTGTAAAATGGTCTTATGAATTAGCGGTTTCGCTCCAATTCACATTCCAAGTAATATTCGGCATGCTAATTACGTTGCCGATTGTCAAATTGCATTTTCTCTTATAGTTTCCGAGATATGGACTATCGACATCTTGCAATATTGGCTCTGCTTCTAACTTGGGCCAGAATTGTAAAATGGTCTTATGAATTAGCGATTTCGTTGTAATCCACATTCCAAGTAATATTCGGCATGCTAATTACGTTTCCGATTGCCAAATTGCATTATCTCTTATAGTTTCCGAGATATGGACTATCGACATTTTACAATATTGGCTCTTCTTCTAACTTGGGTCAAAATTGTAAAATGGTCTTATGAATTAGCGATTTCGCTCCAGTTCACATTCCAAGTAATATTCGGCATGCTAATTACGCTGCCGATTGCCAAATTGCATTATCTCTTATAGTTTCCGAGATATGGACTATCGACATCTTGCAATATTGGCTCTGCTTCTAACTTGGGCCGGAATTGTAAAATGGTCTTATGAATTAGCGATTTCGTTGTAATTCACATTCCAAGTAATATTCGGCATGCTAATTACGTTGCCGATTGCTAAATTGCATTATCTCTTATAGTTTCCGAGATATGGACTATCGACATCTTGCAATATTGGCTCTGCTTCTAACTTAGGCCAGAATTTTAAAATGGTCTTATGAATTAGCGATTTCGTTGTAATTCACATTCCAAGTAATATTCGGCATGTTAATTACGTTGCCGATTGCCAAATTGCATTATCTCTTATAGTTTCCGAGATATGGACTATTGACATTTTACAATATTGGCTCTGCTTCTAACTTGGGCCCAAATTGTAAAATGGTCTTATGAATTAGCAATTTCGCTCCAATTCACATTCCAAGTAATATTCGGCATGCTAATTACGTTGCCGATTGCCAATTTGCATTATCTCTTATAGTTTCCGAGATATGGACTATCGACATTCTACAATATTGGCTCTGCTTCTAACTTGGGTCAAAATTGTAAAATGGTCTTATGAATTAGCAATTTCGCTCCAATTCACATTCCAAGTAATATTCGGTATGCTAATTACGTTGCGGATTGCCAAATTGCATTATCTCTTATAGTTTCCGAGATATGGACTATCGACATCTTGCAATATTGGTTCTGCTTCTAACTTGGGCCAGAATTGTAAAATGGTCTTATGAGTTAGCGATTTCGTTGTAATTCACATTCCAAGTAATATTCGGTATGCTAATTACGTTGCCGATTGCCAAATTGCATTATCTCTTATAGTTTCCGAGATATGGACTATCGACATCTTGCAATATTGGCTCTGCTTCTAACTTGGGCCAGAATTGTAAAATGGTCTTATGAATTAGCGATTTCGTTGTAATTCACATTTCAAGTAATATTCGGCATGCTAATTACGTTGCCGATTGCCAAATTGCATTATCTCTTATAGTTTCCGAGATATGGACTATCGACATCTTGCAATATTGGCTCTGCTTCTAACTTGGGCCAGAATTGTAAAACGGCCTTATGAATTAGCGATTTCGTTGTAATTCACATTCCAAGTAATATTCGGCATACTAATTACGTTGCCGATTGCCAAATTGCATTATCTCTTATAGTTTCCGAGATATGGACTATCGACATTTTACAATATTGGCTCTTCTTCTAACTTGGGTCAAAATTGTAAAATGGTCTTATGAATTAGCGATTTCGCTCCAGTTCACATTCCAAGTAATATTCGGCATGCTAATTACGTTGCCGATTGCCAAATTGCATTATCTCTTATAGTTTCCGAGATATGGACTATCGACATCTTGCAATATTGGCTCTGCTTCTAACTTGGGCCAGAATTGTAAAATGGTCTTATGAATTAGCGATTTCGCTCCAATTCACATTCCAAGTAATATTCGGCATGCTAATTACGTTGCCGATTGTCAAATTGCATTTTCTCTTATAGTTTCCGAGATATGGACTATCGACATCTTGCAATATTGGCTCTGCTTCTAACTTGGGCCAGAATTGTAAAATGGTCTTTTGAATTAGCGATTTCGTTGTAATCCACATTCCAAGTAATATTCGGCATGCTAATTACGTTTCCGATTGCCAAATTGCATTATCTCTTATAGTTTCCGAGATATGGACTATCGACATTTTACAATATTGGCTCTTCTTCTAACTTGGGTCAAAATTGTAAAATGGTCTTATGAATTAGCGATTTCGCTCCAGTTCACATTCCAAGTAATATTCGGCATGCTAATTACGTTGCCGATTGCCAAATTGCATTATCTCTTATAGTTTCCGAGATATGGACTATCGACATCTTGCAATATTGGCTCTGCTTCTAACTTGGGCCAGAATTGTAAAATGGTCTTATGAATTAGCGATTTCGTTGTAATTCACATTCCAAGTAACATTCGGCATGCTAATTAAGTTGCCGATTGCCAAATTGCATTATCTCTTATAGTTTCCGAGATATGGACTATCGACATCTTGCAATATTGGCTCTGCTTCTAACTTGGGCCAGAATTGTAAAATGGTCTTATGAATTAGCGATTTCGTTGTAATTCACATTCCAAGTAATATTCGGCATGCTAATTACGTTGCCGATTTCCAAATTGCATTATCTCTTACAGTTTCCGAGATATGGACTATCGACATCTTGCAATATTGGCTCTGCTTCTAACTTGGGCCAGAATAGTAAAATGGTCTTATGAATTAGCGATTTCGTTGTAATTCACATTCCAAGTAATATTCGGCATGCTAATTACGTTGCCGATTGCCAAATTGCATTATCTCTTATAGTTTCCGAGATATGGACTATCGACATCTTGCAATATTGGCTCTGCTTCTAACTTAGGCCAGAATTTTAAAATGGTCTTATGAATTAGCGATTTCGTTGTAATTCACATTCCAAGTAATATTCGGCATGCTAATTACGTTGCCGATTGCCAAATTGCATTATCTCTTATAGTTTCCGAGATATGGACTATTGACATTTTACAATATTGGCTCTGCTTCTAACTTGGGTCAAAATTGTAAAATGGTCTTATGAATTAGCAATTTCGCTCCAATTCACATTCCAAGTAATATTCGGCATGCTAATTACGTTGCCGATTGCCAAATTGCATTATCTCTTATAGTTTCCGAGATATGGACTATCGACATCTTGAAATATTGGCTCTGCTTCTAACTTGCGCCAGAATTGTAAAATGGTCTTATGAATTAGCGATTTCGTTGTAATTCACATTCCAAGTAATATTCGGCATGCTAATTACGTTGCCGATTGCCAAATTGCATTATCTCTTATAGTTTCCGAGATATGGACTATCGACATCTTGCAATATTGGCTCTGCTTCTAACTTGGGCCAGAATTGTAAAATGGTCTTATGAATTAGCGATTTCGTTGTAATTCACATTCCAGGTAATATTCGGCATGCTAATTACGTTGCCGATTGCCAAATTGCATTATCTCTTATAGTTTCCGAGATATGGACTATCGACATTTTACAATATTGGCTCTGCTTCTAACTTGGGCCAAAATTGTAAAATGGTCTTATGAATTAGCAATTTCGCTCCAATTCACATTCCAAGTAATATTCGGCATGCTAATTACGTTGCCGATTGCCAGATTGCATTATCTCTTATAGTTTCCGAGTTATGGACTATCGACATCTTGCAATATTGGCTCTGCTTCTAACTTGAGCCAGAATTGTAAAATGGTCTTATGAATTAGCGATATCGTTGTAATTCACATTCCAAGTAATATTCGGCATGCTAATTACGTTGCCGATTGCCAAATTGCATTATCTCTTATAGTTTCCGAGATATGGACTATCGACATTTTACAATATTGGCTCTTCTTCTAACTTGGGTCAAAATTGTAAAATGGTCTTATGAATTAGCGATTTCGCTCCAGTTCACATTCCAAGTAATATTCGGCATGCTAATTACGTTGCCGATTGCCAAATTGCATTATCTCTTATAGTTTCCGAGATATGGACTATCGACATCTTGCAATATTAGCTCTGCTTCTAACTTGGGCCAGAATTGTAAAATGGTCTTATGAATTAGCGATTTCGCTCCAATTCACATTCCAAGTAATATTCGGCATGCTAATTACACTGCCGATGGCCAAATTGCATTATCTCTTATAGTTTCCGAGATATGGACTATCGACATTTTACAATATTGGCTCTTCCTATAACTTGGGTCAAAATTGTAAATTGGTCTTATGAATTAGCGATTTCGTTGTAATTCACATTCCAAGTAATATCCGGCATGCGAATTACGTTGCCGATTGCCAAATTGCATTATCTCTTATAGTTTCCGAGATATGGACTACCGACATTTTACAATATTGGCTCTGCTTCTAACTTGGGTCAAAATTGTAAAATGGTCTTATGAATTAGCAATTTCGCTCCAATTCACATTCCAAGTAATATTCGGCATGCTAATTAGGTTGCCGATTGCCAAATTGCATTATCTCTTATAGTTTCCGAGATATGGACTATCGACATCTTGCAATATTGGCTCTGCTTCTAACTTGGGTCAAAATTGTAAAATGGTCTTATGAATTAGCAATTTCGCTCCAATTCACATTCCAAGTAATATTCGGCATGCTAATTACGTTGCCGATCGCCAAATTGCATTATCTCTTATAGTTTCCGAGATATGGACTATCGACATCTTGCAATATTGGCTCTGCTTCTAACTTGGGCCAGAATTGTAAAATGGTCTTATGAATTAGCGATTTCGTTGTAATTCACATTCCAAGTAATATTCGGCATGCTAATTACGTTGCCGATTGCCAAATTGCATTATCTCTTATAGTTTCCGAGATATGGACTATCGACATTTTACAATATTGGCTCTGCTTCTAACTTGGGTCAAAATTGTAAAATGGTCTTATGAATTAGCAATTTCGCTCCAATTCACATTCCAAGTAATATTCGGCATGCTAATTACGTTGCCGATTGCCAGATTGCATTATCTCTTATAGTTTCCGAGATATGGACTATCGACATCTTGCAATATTGGCTCTGCTTCTAACTTGAGCCAGAATTGTAAAATGGTCTTATGAATTAGCGATTTCGCTCCAGTTCACATTCTAAGTAATATTCGGCATGCTAATTACGTTGCCGATTGCCAAATTGCATTATCTCTTATAGTTTCCGAGATATGGACTATCGACTTCTTGCAATATTGGCTCTGCTTCTAACTTGGGCCAGAATTGTAAAATGGTCTTATGAATTAGCGATTTCGCTCCAATTCACATTCCAAGTAATATTCGGCATGCTAATTACGTTGCCGATTGCCAAATTGCATTATCTCTTATAGTTTCCGAGATATGGATTATCGATATCTTGCAATATTGGCTCTGCTTCTAACTTGGGCCAGAATTGTAAAATGGTCTTATGAATTAGCGATTTTGTTGTAATTCACATTCCAAGTAATATTCGGCATGTTAATTACGTTGCCGATTGCCAAATTGCGTTATCCCTTATAGTTTCCGAGATATGGACTATCGACATCTTGCAATATTGGCTCTGCTTCTAACTTGGGCCAGAATTGTAAAATGGTCTTATGAATTAGCGATTTCGTTGTAATTCACATTCCAAATAATATTCGGCATGCTAATTACAATGCCGATGGCCAAATTGCATTATCTCTTATAGTTTCCGGGATATGGACTATCGACATTTTACAATATTGGCTTTTCTTCTAACTTGGGTCAAAATTGTAAATTGGTCTTATGAATTAGCGATTTCGCTCCAGTTCACATTCCAAGTAATATTCGGCATGCTAATTACGTTGCCGATTGCCAAATTGCATTATCTCTTATAGTTTCCGAGATATGGACTATCGACATCTTGCAATATTGGCTCTGCTTCTAACTTGGGCCAGAATTGTAAAATGGTCTTATGAATTAGCGATTTCGCTCCAATTCACATTCCAAGTAATATTCGGCATGCTAATTACGTTGCCGATTGCCAAATTGCATTATCTCTTATAGTTTCCGAGATATGGACTATCGACATCTTGCAATATTGGCTCTGCTTCTAACTTGGGCCAGAATTGTAAAATGGTCTTATGAATTAGCGATTTCGTTGTAATTCACATTCCAAGTAATATTCGGCATGCTAATTACGTTGCCGATTGCCAAATTGCATTATCTCTTATAGTTTCCGAGATATGGACTATCGACATTTTACAATATTGGCTCTGCTTTTAACTTGGGTCAAAATTGTAAATTGGTCTTATGAATTAGCAATTTCGCTCCAATTCACATTCCAAGTAATATTCGGCGTGCTAATTACGTTGCCGATTGCCAGATTGCATTATCTCTTATAGTTTCCGAGATATGGACTATCGACATCTTGCAATATTGGCTCTGCTTCTAACTTGAGCCAGAATTGTAAAATGGTCTTATGAATTAGCGATTTCGTTGTAATTCACATTCCAAGTAATATTCGGCATGCTAATTACGTTTCCGATTGCCAAATTGCATTATCTCTTATAGTTTCCGAGATATGGACTATCGACATCTTGCAATATTGGCTCTGCTTCTAACTTGGGCCAGAATTGTAAAATGGTCTTATGAATTAGCGATTTCGCTCCAATTCACATTCCAAGTAATATTCGGCATGCTAATTACACTGCCGATGGCCAAATTGCATTATCTCTTATAGTTTCCGAGATATGGACTATCGACATTTTACAATATTGGCTCTTCCTCTAACTTGGGTCAAAATTGTAAATTGGTCTTATGAATTAGCGATTTCGTTGTAATTCACATTCCAAGTAATATTCGGCATGCGAATTACGTTGCCGATTGCCAAATTGCATTATCTCTTATAGTTTCCGAGATGTGGACTATCGACATCTTGCAATATTGGCTCTGCTTCTAACTTGGGCCAGAATTGTAAAATGGTCTTATGAATTAGCGATTTCGTTGTATTTCACATTCCAAGTAATATTCGGCATGCTAATTACGTTGCCGATTGCCAAATTGCATTATCTCTTATAGTTTCCGAGATATGGACTATCGACATTTTACAATATTGGCTCTTCTTCTAACTTTGGTCAAAATTGTAAAATGGTCTTATGAGTTAGCGATTTCGCTCCAGTTCACACTCCAAGTAATATTCGGCATGCTAGTTACGTTGCCGATTGCCAAATTGCATTATCTCTTATAGTTTCCGAGATATGGACTGTCGACATCTTGCAATATTGGCTCTGCTTCTAACTTGGGCCAGAATTGTAAAATGGTCTTATGAATTAGCGATTTCGTTGTAATTCACATTCCAAGTAATATTCGGCATGCTAATTACGTTGCCGATAGCCAAATTGCATTATCTCTTATAGTTTCCGAGATATGGACTATCGACATCTTGCAATATTGGCTCTGCTTCTAACTTGGGCCAGAATTGTAAAATGGTCTTATGAATTAGCGATTTCGTTGTAATTCACATTCCAAGTAATATTCGGCATGCTAATTACGTTGCCGATTGCCAAATTGCATTATCTCTTATAGTTTCCGAGATATGGACTATCGACATCTTGCAATATTGGCTCTGCTTCTAACTTGGGCCAGAATTGTAAAATGGTCTTATGAATTAGCGATTTCGTTGTAATTCACATTCCAAGTAATATTCGGCATGCTAATTACGTTGCCGATTGCCAAATTGCATTATCTCTTATAGTTTCCGAGATATGGACTATCGACATTTTACAATATTGGCTCTGCTTCTAACTTGGGTCAAAATTGTAAAATGGTCTTATGAATTAGCAATTTCGCTCCAATTCACATTCCAAGTAATATTCGGCATGCTAATTACGTTGCCGATTGCCAAATTGCATTATCTCTTATAGTTTCCGAGATATGGACTATCGACATCTTGCAATATTGGTTCTGCTTCTATCTTGGGCCAGAATTGTAAAATGGTCTTATGAGTTAGCGATTTCGTTGTAATTCACATTCCAAGTAATATTCGGCATGCTAATTACGTTGCCGATTGCCAAATTGCATTATCTCTTATAGTTTCCGAGATATGGACTATCGACATCTTGCAATATTGGCTCTGCTTCTAACTAGGGCCAGAATTGTAAAATGGTCTTATGAATTAGCGATTTCGTTGTAATTCACATTCCAAGTAATATTCGGCATGCTAATTACGTTGCCGATTGCCAAATTGCATTATCTCTTATAGTTTCCGAGATATGGACTATCGACATCTTGCAATATTGGCTCTGCTTCTAACTTGGGCCAGAATTGTAAAATGGTCTTATGAATTAGCGATTTCGTTGTAATTCACATTCCAAGTAATATTCGGCATGCTAATTACGTTGCCGATTGCCAAATTGCATTATCTCTTATAGTTTCCGAGATATGGACTATCGACATTTTACAATATTGGCTCTGCTTCTAACTTGGGTCAAAATTGTAAAATGGTCTTATGAATTAGCAATTTCGCTCCAATTCACATTCCAAGTAATATTCGGCATGCTAATTACGTTGCCGATTGCCAGATTGCATTATCTCTTATAATTTCCGAGATATGGACTATCGACATCTTGCAATATTGGCTCTGCTTCTAACTTGAGCCAGAATTGTAAAATGGTCTTATGAATTAGCGATTTCGTTGTAATTCACATTCCAAGTAATATTCGGCATGCTAATTACGTTGCCGATTGCCAAATTGCATTATCTCTTATAGTTTCCGAGATATGGACTATCGACATTTTACAATATTGGCTCTTCCTCTAACTTGGGTCAAAATTGTAAATTGGTCTTATGAATTAGCGATTTCGTTGTAATTCACATTCCAAGTAATATTCGGCATGCGAATTACGTTGCCGATTGCCAAATTGCATTATCTCTTATAGTTTCCGAGATATGGACTACCGACATTTTACAATATTGGCTCTGCTTCTAACTTGGGTCAAAATTGTAAAATGGTCTTATGAATTAGCAATTTCGCTCCAATTCACATTCCAAGTAATATTCGGCATGCTAATTACGTTGCCGATTGCCAAATTGCATTATCTCTTATAGTTTCCGAGATATGGACTACCGACATTTTACAATATTGGCTCTGCTTCTAACTTGGGTCAAAATTGTAAAATGGTCTTATGAATTAGCAATTTCGCTCCAATTCACATTCCAAGTAATATTCGGCATGCTAATTACGTTGCCGATTGCCAAATTGTATTATCTATTATAGTTTAAGAGATATGGACTATCGACATCTTACAATATTGGCTCTGCTTCTAACTTGGGCCAGAATTGTAAAATGGTCTTATGAATTAGCGATTTCGCTCCAATTCACATTCCAAGTAATATTCGGCATGCTAATTACGTTGCCGATTGCCAAATTGCATTATCTCTTATAGTTTCCGAGATATGGACTATCGACATCTTGCAATTTTGGCTCTGCTTCTAACTTGGGCCAGAATTGTAAAATGGTCTTATGAATTAGCGATTTCGTTGTAATTCACATTCCAAGTAATATTCGGCGTGCTAATTACGTTGCCGATAGCCAAATTGCATTATCTCTTATAGTTTCCGAGATATGGACTATCGACATCTTGCAATATTGGCTCTGCTTCTAACTTGGGCCAGAATTGTAAAATGGTCTTATGAATTAGCGATTTCGCTCCAATTCACATTCCAAGTAATATTCGGCATGCTAATTACGTTGCCGATTGCCAAATTGCATTATCTCTTATAGTTTCCGAGATATGGACTATCGACATCTTGCAATATTGGCTCTGCTTCTAACTTGGGCCAGAATTGTAAAATGGTCTTATGAATTAGCGATTTCGTTGTAATTCACATTCCAAGTAATATTCGGCATGCTAATTACGTTGCCGATTGCCAAATTGCATTATCTCTTATAGTTTCCGAGATATGGACTATCGACATTTTACAATATTGGCTCTGCTTTTAACTTGGGTCAAAATTGTAAATTGGTCTTATGAATTAGCAATTTCGCTCCAATTCACATTCCAAGTAATATTCGGCGTGCTAATTACGTTGCCGATTGCCAGATTGCATTATCTCTTATAGTTTCCGAGATATGGACTATCGACATCTTGCAATATTGGCTCTGCTTCTAACTTGAGCCAGAATTGTAAAATGGTCTTATGAATTAGCGATTTCGTTGTAATTCACATTCCAAGTAATATTCGGCATGCTAATTACGTTTCCGATTGCCAAATTGCATTATCTCTTATAGTTTCCGAGATATGGACTATCGACATCTTGCAATATTGGCTCTGCTTCTAACTTGGGCCAGAATTGTAAAATGGTCTTATGAATTAGCGATTTCGCTCCAATTCACATTCCAAGTAATATTCGGCATGCTAATTACGTTGCCGATTGCCAAATTGCATTATCTCTTATAGTTTCCGAGATATGGACTATCGACATTTTGCAATATTGGCTCTGCTTCTAACTTGGGCCAGAATTGTAAAATGGTCTTATGAATTAGCGATTTCGTTGTAATTCACATTCCAAGTAATATTCGGCATGCTAATTACGTTGCCGATTGCCAAATTGCATTATCTCTTATAGTTTCCGAGATATGGACTATCGACATTTTACAATATTGGCTCTTCTTCTAACTTTGGTCAAAATTGTAAAATGGTCTTATGAGTTAGCGATTTCGCTCCAGTTCACACTCCAAGTAATATTCGGCATGCTAGTTACGTTGCCGATTGCCAAATTGCATTATCTCTTATAGTTTCCGAGATATGGACTGTCGACATCTTGCAATATTGGTTCTGCTTCTAACTTGGGCCAGAATTGTAAAATGGTCTTATGAATTAGCGATTTCGTTGTAATTCACATTCCAAGTAATATTCGGTATGCTAATTACGTTGCCGATAGCCAAATTGCATTATCTCTTATAGTTTCCGAGATATGGACTATCGACATCTTGCAATATTGGCTCTGCTTCTAACTTGGGCCAGAATTGTAAAATGGTCTTATGAATTAGCGATTTCGTTGTAATTCACATTCCAAGTAATATTCGGCATGCTAATTACGTTGCCGATTGCCAAATTGCATTATCTCTTATAGTTTCCGAGATATGGACTATCGACATCTTGCAATATTGGCTCTGCTTCTAACTTGGGCCAGAATTGTAAAATGGTCTTATGAATTAGCGATTTCGTTGTAATTCACATTCCAAGTAATATTCGGCATGCTAATTACGTTGCCGATTGCCAAATTGCATTATCTCTTATAGTTTCCGAGATATGGACTATCGACATTTTACAATATTGGCTCTGCTTCTAACTTGGGTCAAAATTGTAAAATGGTCTTATGAATTAGCAATTTCGCTCCAATTCACATTCCAAGTAATATTCGGCATGCTAATTACGTTGCCGATTGCCAAATTGCATTATCTCTTATAGTTTCCGAGATATGGACTATCGACATCTTGCAATATTGGTTCTGCTTCTATCTTGGGCCAGAATTGTAAAATGGTCTTATGAGTTAGCGATTTCGTTGTAATTCACATTCCAAGTAATATTCGGCATGCTAATTACGTTGCCGATTGCCAAATTGCATTATCTCTTATAGTTTCCGAGATATGGACTATCGACATCTTGCAATATTGGCTCTGCTTCTAACTAGGGCCAGAATTGTAAAATGGTCTTATGAATTAGCGATTTCGTTGTAATTCACATTCCAAGTAATATTCGGCATGCTAATTACGTTGCCGATTGCCAAATTGCATTATCTCTTATAGTTTCCGAGATATGGACTATCGACATCTTGCAATATTGGCTCTGCTTCTAACTTGGGCCAGAATTGTAAAATGGTCTTATGAATTAGCGATTTCGTTGTAATTCACATTCCAAGTAATATTCGGCATGCTAATTACGTTGCCGATTGCCAAATTGCATTATCTCTTATAGTTTCCGAGATATGGACTATCGACATTTTACAATATTGGCTCTGCTTCTAACTTGGGTCAAAATTGTAAAATGGTCTTATGAATTAGCAATTTCGCTCCAATTCACATTCCAAGTAATATTCGGCATGCTAATTACGTTGCCGATTGCCAGATTGCATTATCTCTTATAGTTTCCGAGATATGGACTATCGACATCTTGCAATATTGGCTCTGCTTCTAACTTGAGCCAGAATTGTAAAATGGTCTTATGAATTAGCGATTTCGTTGTAATTCACATTCCAAGTAATATTCGGCATGCTAATTACGTTGCCGATTGCCAAATTGCATTATCTCTTATAGTTTCCGAGATATGGACTATCGACATTTTACAATATTGGCTCTTCCTCTAACTTGGGTCAAAATTGTAAATTGGTCTTATGAATTAGCGATTTCGTTGTAATTCACATTCCAAGTAATATTCGGCATGCGAATTACGTTGCCGATTGCCAAATTGCATTATCTCTTATAGTTTCCGAGATATGGACTATCGACATTTTACAATATTGGCTCTGCTTCTAACTTGGGTCAAAATTGAAAAATGGTCTTATGAATTAGCAATTTCGCTCCAATTCACATTCCAAGTAATATTCGGCATGCTAATTACGTTGCGGATTGTCAAATTGCATTATCTCTTATAGTTTCCGAGATATGGACTATCGACATCTTGCAATATTGGTTCTGCTTCTAACTTGGGCCAGAATTGTAAAATGGTCTTATGAGTTAGCGATTTCGTTGTAATTCACATTCCAAGTAATATTCGGCATGCTAATTACGTTGCCGATTGCCAAATTGCATTATCTCTTATAGTTTCCGAGATATGGACTATCGACATCTTGCAATATTGGCTCTGCTTCTAACTTGGGCCAGAATTGTAAAATGGTCTTATGAATTAGCGATTTCGTTGTAATTCACATTTCAAGTAATATTCGGCATGCTAATTACGTTGCCGATTGCCAAATTGCATTATCACTTATAGTTTCCGAGATATGGACTATCGACATCTTGCAATATTGGCTCTGCTTCTAACTTGGGCCAGAATTGTAAAATGGTCTTATGAATTAGCGATTTCGTTGTAATTCACATTCCAAGTAATATTCGGCATGCTAATTACGTTGCCGATTGCCAAATTGCATTATCTCTTATAGTTTCCGAGATATGGACTATCGACATTTTACAATATTGGCTCTGCTTCTAACTTGGGTCAAAATTGTAAAATGGTCTTATGAATTAGCAATTTCGCTCCAATTCACATTCCAAGTAATATTCGGCATGCTAATTACGTTGCCGATTGCCAGATTGCATTTTCTCTTATAGTTTCCGAGATATGGACTATCGACATCTTGCAATATTGGCTCTGCTTCTAACTTGAGCCAGAATTGTAAAATGGTCTTATGAATTAGCGATTTCGTTGTAATTCACATTCCAAGTAATATTCGGCATGCTAATTACGTTGCCAATTGCCAAATTGCATTATCTCTTATAGCTTCCGAGATATGGACTATCGACATTTTACAATATTGGCTCTTCTTCTAACTTGGGTCAAAATTGTAAAATGGTCTTATGAATTAGCGATTTCGCTCCAGTTCACATTCCAAGTAATATTCGGCATGCTAATTACGTTGCCGATTGCCAAATTGCATTATCTCTTATAGTTTCCGAGATATGGACTATCGACATCTTGCAATATTGGCTCTGCTTCTAACTTGGGCCAGAATTGTAAAATGGTCTTATGAATTAGCGATTTCGCTCCAATTCACATTCCAAGTAATATTCCGCATGCTAATTACGTTGCCGATTGCCAAATTGCATTATCTCTTATAGTTTCCGAGATATGGACTATTGACATTTTACAATATTGGCTCTGCTTCTAACTTGGGTCAAAATTGTAAAATGGTCTTATGAATTAGCAATTTCGCTCTAATTCACATTCCAAGTAATATTCGGCATGCTAATTACGTTGCCGATTGCCAAATTGCATTATCTCTTATAGTTTCCGAGATATGGACTATCGACATTTTACAATATTGGCTCTGCTTCTAACTTGGGTCAAAATTGTAAAATGGTCTTATGAATTAGCAATTTCGCTCCAATTCACATTCCAAGTAATATTCGGTATGCTAATTACGTTGCGGATTGCCAAATTGCATTATCTCTTATAGTTTCCGAGATATGGACTATCGACATCTTGCAATATTGGTTCTGCTTCTAACTTGGGCCAGAATTGTAAAACGGTCTTATGAGTTAGCGATTTCGTTGTAATTCACATTCCAAGTAATATTCGGCATGCTAATTACGTTGCCGATTGCCAAATTGCATTATCTCTTATAGTTTCCGAGATATGGACTATCGACATCTTGCAATATTGGCTCTGCTTCTAACTTGGGCCAGAATTGTAAAATGGTCTTATGAATTAGCGATTTCGTTGTAATTCACATTTCAAGTAATATTCGGCATGCTAATTACGTTGCCGATTGCCAAATTGCATTATCTCTTATAGTTTCCGAGATATGGACTATCGACATCTTGCAATATTGGCTCTGCTTCTAACTTGGGCCAGAATTGTAAAATGGTCTTATGAATTAGCGATTTCGTTGTAATTCACATTCCAAGTAATATTCGGCATGCTAATTACGTTGCCGATTGCCAAATTGCATTATCTCTTATAGTTTCCGAGATATGGACTATCGACATTTTACAATATTGGCCCTTCTTCTAACTTGGGTCAAAATTGTAAAATGGTCTTATGAATTAGCGATTTCGCTCCAGTTCACATTCCAAGTAATATTCGGCATGCTAATTACGTTGCCGATTGCCAAATTGCATTATCTCTTATAGTTTCCGAGATATGGACTATCGACATCTTGCAATATTGGCTCTGCTTCTAACTTGGGCCAGAATTGTAAAATGGTCTTATGAATTAGCGGTTTCGCTCCAATTCACATTCCAAGTAATATTCGGCATGCTAATTACGTTGCCGATTGTCAAATTGCATTTTCTCTTATAGTTTCCGAGATATGGACTATCGACATCTTGCAATATTGGCTCTGCTTCTAACTTGGGCCAGAATTGTAAAATGGTCTTATGAATTAGCGATTTCGTTGTAATCCACATTCCAAGTAATATTCGGCATGCTAATTACGTTTCCGATTGCCAAATTGCATTATCTCTTATAGTTTCCGAGATATGGACTATCGACATTTTACAATATTGGCTCTTCTTCTAACTTGGGTCAAAATTGTAAAATGGTCTTATGAATTAGCGATTTCGCTCCAGTTCACATTCCAAGTAATATTCGGCATGCTAATTACGTTGCCGATTGCCAAATTGCATTATCTCTTATAGTTTCCGAGATATGGACTATCGACATCTTGCAATATTGGCTCTGCTTCTAACTTGGGCCAGAATTGTAAAATGGTCTTATGAATTAGCGGTTTCGCTCCAATTCACATTCCAAGTAATATTCGGCATGCTAATTACGTTGCCGATTGTCAAATTGCATTTTCTCTTATAGTTTCCGAGATATGGACTATCGACATCTTGCAATATTGGCTCTGCTTCTAACTTGGGCCAGAATTGTAAAATGGTCTTATGAATTAGCGATTTCGTTGTAATCCACATTCCAAGTAATATTCGGCATGCTAATTACGTTTCCGATTGCCAAATTGCATTATCTCTTATAGTTTCCGAGATATGGACTATCGACATTTTACAATATTGGCTCTTCTTCTAACTTGGGTCAAAATTGTAAAATGGTCTTATGAATTAGCGATTTCGCTCCAGTTCACATTCCAAGTAATATTCGGCATGCTAATTACGCTGCCGATTGCCAAATTGCATTATCTCTTATAGTTTCCGAGATATGGACTATCGACATCTTGCAATATTGGCTCTGCTTCTAACTTGGGCCAGAATTGTAAAATGGTCTTATGAATTAGCGATTTCGTTATAATTCACATTCCAAGTAATATTCGGCATGCTAATTACGTTGCCGATTGCTAAATTGCATTATCTCTTATAGTTTCCGAGATATGGACTATCGACATCTTGCAATATTGGCTCTGCTTCTAACTTAGGCCAGAATTTTAAAATGGTCTTATGAATTAGCGATTTCGTTGTAATTCACATTCCAAGTAATATTCGGCATGTTAATTACGTTGCCGATTGCCAAATTGCATTATCTCTTATAGTTTCCGAGATATGGACTATTGACATTTTACAATATTGGCTCTGCTTCTAACTTGGGTCAAAATTGTAAAATGGTCTTATGAATTAGCAATTTCGCTCCAATTCACATTCCAAGTAATATTCGGCATGCTAATTACGTTGCCGATTGCCAATTTGCATTATCTCTTATAGTTTCCGAGATATGGACTATCGACATTCTACAATATTGGCTCTGCTTCTAACTTGGGTCAAAATTGTAAAATGGTCTTATGAATTAGCAATTTCGCTCCAATTCACATTCCAAGTAATATTCGGTATGCTAATTACGTTGCGGATTGCCAAATTGCATTATCTCTTATAGTTTCCGAGATATGGACTATCGACATCTTGCAATATTGGTTCTGCTTCTAACTTGGGCCAGAATTGTAAAATGGTCTTATGAGTTAGCGATTTCGTTGTAATTCACATTCCAAGTAATATTCGGTATGCTAATTACGTTGCCGATTGCCAAATTGCATTATCTCTTATAGTTTCCGAGATATGGACTATCGACATCTTGCAATATTGGCTCTGCTTCTAACTTGGGCCAGAATTGTAAAATGGTCTTATGAATTAGCGATTTCGTTGTAATTCACATTTCAAGTAATATTCGGCATGCTAATTACGTTGCCGATTGCCAAATTGCATTATCTCTTATAGTTTCCGAGATATGGACTATCGACATCTTGCAATATTGGCTCTGCTTCTAACTTGGGCCAGAATTGTAAAACGGTCTTATGAATTAGCGATTTCGTTGTAATTCACATTCCAAGTAATATTCGGCATACTAATTACGTTGCCGATTGCCAAATTGCATTATCTCTTATAGTTTCCGAGATATGGACTATCGACATTTTACAATATTGGCTCTTCTTCTAACTTGGGTCAAAATTGTAAAATGGTCTTATGAATTAGCGATTTCGCTCCAGTTCACATTCCAAGTAATATTCGGCATGCTAATTACGTTGCCGATTGCCAAATTGCATTATCTCTTATAGTTTCCGAGATATGGACTATCGACATCTTGCAATATTGGCTCTGCTTCTAACTTGGGCCAGAATTGTAAAATGGTCTTATGAATTAGCGATTTCGCTCCAATTCACATTCCAAGTAATATTCGGCATGCTAATTACGTTGCCGATTGTCAAATTGCATTTTCTCTTATAGTTTCCGAGATATGGACTATCGACATCTTGCAATATTGGCTCTGCTTCTAACTTGGGCCAGAATTGTAAAATGGTCTTTTGAATTAGCGATTTCGTTGTAATCCACATTCCAAGTAATATTCGGCATGCTAATTACGTTTACGATTGCCAAATTGCATTATCTCTTATAGTTTCCGAGATATGGACTATCGACATTTTACAATATTGGCTCTTCTTCTAACTTGGGTCAAAATTGTAAAATGGTCTTATGAATTAGCGATTTCGCTCCAGTTCACATTCCAAGTAATATTCGGCATGCTAATTACGTTGCCGATTGCCAAATTGCATTATCTCTTATAGTTTCCGAGATATGGACTATCGACATCTTGCAATATTGGCTCTGCTTCTAACTTGGGCCAGAATTGTAAAATGGTCTTATGAATTAGCGATTTCGTTGTAATTCACATTCCAAGTAACATTCGGCATGCTAATTAAGTTGCCGATTGCCAAATTGCATTATCTCTTATAGTTTCCGAGATATGGACTATCGACATCTTGCAATATTGGCTCTGCTTCTAACTTGGGCCAGAATTGTAAAATGGTCTTATGAATTAGCGATTTCGTTGTAATTCACATTCCAAGTAATATTCGGCATGCTAATTACGTTGCCGATTGCCAAATTGCATTATCTCTTATAGTTTCCGAGATATGGACTATCGACATCTTGCAATATTGGCTCTGCTTCTAACTTGGGCCAGAATAGTAAAATGGTCTTATGAATTAGCGATTTCGTTGTAATTCACATTCCAAGTAATATTCGGCATGCTAATTACGTTGCCGATTGCCAAATTGCATTATCTCTTATAGTTTCCGAGATATGGACTATCGACATCTTGCAATATTGGCTCTGCTTCTAACTTAGGCCAGAATTTTAAAATGGTCTTATGAATTAGCGATTTCGTTGTAATTCACATTCCAAGTAATATTCGGCATGCTAATTACGTTGCCGATTGCCAAATTGCATTATCTCTTATAGTTTCCGAGATATGGACTATTGACATTTTACAATATTGGCTCTGCTTCTAACTTGGGTCAAAATTGTAAAATGGTCTTATGAATTAGCAATTTCGCTCCAATTCACATTCCAAGTAATATTCGGCATGCTAATTACGTTGCCGATTGCCAAATTGCATTATCTCTTATAGTTTCCGAGATATGGACTATCGACATCTTGAAATATTGGCTCTGCTTCTAACTTGCGCCAGAATTGTAAAATGGTCTTATGAATTAGCGATTTCGTTGTAATTCACATTCCAAGTAATATTCGGCATGCTAATTACGTTGCCGATTGCCAAATTGCATTATCTCTTATAGTTTCCGAGATATGGACTATCGACATCTTGCAATATTGGCTCTGCTTCTAACTTGGGCCAGAATTGTAAAATGGTCTTATGAATTAGCGATTTCGTTGTAATTCACATTCCAGGTAATATTCGGCATGCTAATTACGTTGCCGATTGCCAAATTGCATTATCTCTTATAGTTTCCGAGATATGGACTATCGACATTTTACAATATTGGCTCTGCTTCTAACTTGGGCCAAAATTGTAAAATGGTCTTATGAATTAGCAATTTCGCTCCAATTCACATTCCAAGTAATATTCGGCATGCTAATTACGTTGCCGATTGCCAGATTGCATTATCTCTTATAGTTTCCGAGTTATGGACTATCGACATCTTGCAATATTGGCTCTGCTTCTAACTTGAGCCAGAATTGTAAAATGGTCTTATGAATTAGCGATTTCGTTGTAATTCACATTCCAAGTAATATTCGGCATGCTAATTACGTTGCCGATTGCCAAATTGCATTATCTCTTATAGTTTCCGAGATATGGACTATCGACATTTTACAATATTGGCTCTTCTTCTAACTTGGGTCAAAATTGTAAAATGGTCTTATGAATTAGCGATTTCGCTCCAGTTCACATTCCAAGTAATATTCGGCATGCTAATTACGTTGCCGATTGCCAAATTGCATTATCTCTTATAGTTTCCGAGATATGGACTATCGACATCTTGCAATATTAGCTCTGCTTCTAACTTGGGCCAGAATTGTAAAATGGTCTTATGAATTAGCGATTTCGCTCCAATTCACATTCCAAGTAATATTCGGCATGCTAATTACACTGCCGATGGCCAAATTGCATTATCTCTTATAGTTTCCGAGATATGGACTATCGACATTTTACAATATTGGCTCTTCCTATAACTTGGGTCAAAATTGTAAATTGGTCTTATGAATTAGCGATTTCTTTGTAATTCACATTCCAAGTAATATCCGGCATGCGAATTACGTTGCCGATTGCCAAATTGCATTATCTCTTATAGTTTCCGAGATATGGACTACCGACATTTTACAATATTGGCTCTGCTTCTAACTTGGGTCAAAATTGTAAAATGGTCTTATGAATTAGCAATTTCGCTCCAATTCACATTCCAAGTAATATTCGGCATGCTAATTAGGTTGCCGATTGCCAAATTGCATTATCTCTTATAGTTTCCGAGATATGGACTATCGACATCTTGCAATATTGGCTCTGCTTCTAACTTGGGTCAAAATTGTAAAATGGTCTTATGAATTAGCAATTTCGCTCCAATTCACATTCCAAGTAATATTCGGCATGCTAATTACGTTGCCGATCGCCAAATTGCATTATCTCTTATAGTTTCCGAGATATGGACTATCGACATCTTGCAATATTGGCTCTGCTTCTAACTTGGGCCAGAATTGTAAAATGGTCTTATGAATTAGCGATTTCGTTGTAATTCACATTCCAAGTAATATTCGGCATGCTAATTACGTTGCCGATTGCCAAATTGCATTATCTCTTATAGTTTCCGAGATATGGACTATCGACATTTTACAATATTGGCTCTGCTTCTAACTTGGGTCAAAATTGTAAAATGGTCTTATGAATTAGCAATTTCGCTCCAATTCACATTCCAAGTAATATTCGGCATGCTAATTACGTTGCCGATTGCCAGATTGCATTATCTCTTATAGTTTCCGAGATATGGACTATCGACATCTTGCAATATTGGCTCTGCTTCTAACTTGAGCCAGAATTGTAAAATGGTCTTATGAATTAGCGATTTCGCTCCAGTTCACATTCTAAGTAATATTCGGCATGCTAATTACGCTGCCGATTGCCAAATTGCATTATCTCTTATAGTTTCCGAGATATGGACTATCGACTTCTTGCAATATTGGCTCTGCTTCTAACTTGGGCCAGAATTGTAAAATGGTCTTATGAATTAGCGATTTCGCTCCAATTCACATTCCAAGTAATATTCGGCATGCTAATTACGTTGCCGATTGCCAAATTGCATTATCTCTTATAGTTTCCGAGATATGGATTATCGATATCTTGCAATATTGGCTCTGCTTCTAACTTGGGCCAGAATTGTAAAATGGTCTTATGAATTAGCGATTTTGTTGTAATTCACATTCCAAGTAATATTCGGCATGCTAATTACGTTGCCGATTGCCAAATTGCATTATCCCTTATAGTTTCCGAGATATGGACTATCGACATCTTGCAATATTGGCTCTGCTTCTAACTTGGGCCAGAATTGTAAAATGGTCTTATGAATTAGCGATTTCGTTGTAATTCACATTCCAAATAATATTCGGCATGCTAATTACAATGCCGATGGCCAAATTGCATTATCTCTTATAGTTTCCGGGATATGGACTATCGACATTTTACAATATTGGCTTTTCTTCTAACTTGGGTCAAAATTGTAAATTGGTCTTATGAATTAGCGATTTCGCTCCAGTTCACATTCCAAGTAATATTCGGCATGCTAATTACGTTGCCGATTGCCAAATGGCATTATCTCTTATAGTTTCCGAGATATGGACTATCGACATCTTGCAATATTGGCTCTGCTTCTAACTTGGGCCAGAATTGTAAAATGGTCTTATGAATTAGCGATTTCGCTCCAATTCACATTCCAAGTAATATTCGGCATGCTAATTACGTTGCCGATTGCCAAATTGCATTATCTCTTATAGTTTCCGAGATATGGACTATCGACATCTTGCAATATTGGCTCTGCTTCTAACTTGGGCCAGAATTGTAAAATGGTCTTATGAATTAGCGATTTCGTTGTAATTCACATTCCAAGTAATATTCGGCATGCTAATTACGTTGCCGATTGCCAAATTGCATTATCTCTTATAGTTTCCGAGATATGGACTATCGACATTTTACAATATTGGCTCTGCTTTTAACTTGGGTCAAAATTGTAAATTGGTCTTATGAATTAGCAATTTCGCTCCAATTCACATTCCAAGTAATATTCGGCGTGCTAATTACGTTGCCGATTGCCAGATTGCATTATCTCTTATAGTTTCCGAGATATGGACTATCGACATCTTGCAATATTGGCTCTGCTTCTAACTTGAGCCAGAATTGTAAAATGGTCTTATGAATTAGCGATTTCGTTGTAATTCACATTCCAAGTAATATTCGGCATGCTAATTACGTTTCCGATTGCCAAATTGCATTATCTCTTATAGTTTCCGAGATATGGACTATCGACATCTTGCAATATTGGCTCTGCTTCTAACTTGGGCCAGAATTGTAAAATGGTCTTATGAATTAGCGATTTCGCTCCAATTCACATTCCAAGTAATATTCGGCATGCTAATTACGTTGCCGATTGCCAAATTGCATTATCTCTTATAGTTTCCGAGATGTGGACTATCGACATCTTGCAATATTGGCTCTGCTTCTAACTTGGGCCAGAATTGTAAAATGGTCTTATGAATTAGCGATTTCGTTGTATTTCACATTCCAAGTAATATTCGGCATGCTAATTACGTTGCCGATTGCCAAATTGCATTATCTCTTATAGTTTCTGAGATATGGACTATCGACATTTTACAATATTGGCTCTTCTTCTAACTTTGGTCAAAATTGTAAAATGGTCTTATGAGTTAGCGATTTCGCTCCAGTTCACACTCCAAGTAATATTCGGCATGCTAGTTACGTTGCCGATTGCCAAATTGCATTATCTCTTATAGTTTCCGAGATATGGACTGTCGACATCTTGCAATATTGGCTCTGCTTCTAACTTGGGCCAGAATTGTAAAATGGTCTTATGAATTAGCGATTTCGTTGTAATTCACATTCCAAGTAATATTCGGCATGCTAATTACGTTGCCGATAGCCAAATTGCATTATCTCTTATAGTTTCCGAGATATGGACTATCGACATCTTGCAATATTGGCTCTGCTTCTAACTTGGGCCAGAATTGTAAAATGGTCTTATGAATTAGCGATTTCGTTGTAATTCACATTCCAAGTAATATTCGGCATGCTAATTACGTTGCCGATTGCCAAATTGCATTATCTCTTATAGTTTCCGAGATATGGACTATCGACATCTTGCAATATTGGCTCTGCTTCTAACTTGGGCCAGAATTGTAAAATGGTCTTATGAATTAGCGATTTCGTTGTAATTCACATTCCAAGTAATATTCGGCATGCTAATTACGTTGCCGATTGCCAAATTGCATTATCTCTTATAGTTTCCGAGATATGGACTATCGACATTTTACAATATTGGCTCTGCTTCTAACTTGGGTCAAAATTGTAAAATGGTCTTATGAATTAGCAATTTCGCTCCAATTCACATTCCAAGTAATATTCGGCATGCTAATTACGTTGCCGATTGCCAAATTGCATTATCTCTTATAGTTTCCGAGATATGGACTATCGACATCTTGCAATATTGGTTCTGCTTCTATCTTGGGCCAGAATTGTAAAATGGTCTTATGAGTTAGCGATTTCGTTGTAATTCACATTCCAAGTAATATTCGGCATGCTAATTACGTTGCCGATTGCCAAATTGCATTATCTCTTATAGTTTCCGAGATATGGACTATCGACATCTTGCAATATTGGCTCTGCTTCTAACTAGGGCCAGAATTGTAAAATGGTCTTATGAATTAGCGATTTCGTTGTAATTCACATTCCAAGTAATATTCGGCATGCTAATTACGTTGCCGATTGCCAAATTGCATTATCTCTTATAGTTTCCGAGATATGGACTATCGACATCTTGCAATATTGGCTCTGCTTCTAACTTGGGCCAGAATTGTAAAATGGTCTTATGAATTAGCGATTTCGTTGTAATTCACATTCCAAGTAATATTCGGCATGCTAATTACGTTGCCGATTGCCAAATTGCATTATCTCTTATAGTTTCCGAGATATGGACTATCGACATTTTACAATATTGGCTCTGCTTCTAACTTGGGTCAAAATTGTAAAATGGTCTTATGAATTAGCAATTTCGCTCCAATTCACATTCCAAGTAATATTCGGCATGCTAATTACGTTGCCGATTGCCAGATTGCATTATCTCTTATAATTTCCGAGATATGGACTATCGACATCTTGCAATATTGGCTCTGCTTCTAACTTGAGCCAGAATTGTAAAATGGTCTTATGAATTAGCGATTTCGTTGTAATTCACATTCCAAGTAATATTCGGCATGCTAATTACGTTGCCGATTGCCAAATTGCATTATCTCTTATAGTTTCCGAGATATGGACTATCGACATTTTACAATATTGGCTCTTCCTCTAACTTGGGTCAAAATTGTAAATTGGTCTTATGAATTAGCGATTTCGTTGTAATTCACATTCCAAGTAATATTCGGCATGCGAATTACGTTGCCGATTGCCAAATTGCATTATCTCTTATAGTTTCCGAGATATGGACTACCGACATTTTACAATATTGGCTCTGCTTCTAACTTGGGTCAAAATTGTAAAATGGTCTTATGAATTAGCAATTTCGCTCCAATTCACATTCCAAGTAATATTCGGCATGCTAATTACGTTGCCGATTGCCAAATTGCATTATCTCTTATAGTTTCCGAGATATGGACTACCGACATTTTACAATATTGGCTCTGCTTCTAACTTGGGCCAGAATTGTAAAATGGTCTTATGAATTAGCGATTTCGCTCCAATTCACATTCCAAGTAATATTCGGCATGCTAATTACGTTGCCGATTGCCAAATTGCATTATCTCTTATAGTTTCCGAGATATGGACTATCGACATCTTGCAATTTTGGCTCTGCTTCTAACTTGGGCCAGAATTGTAAAATGGTCTTATGAATTAGCGATTTCGTTGTAATTCACATTCCAAGTAATATTCGGCGTGCTAATTACGTTGCCGATAGCCAAATTGCATTATCTCTTATAGTTTCCGAGATATGGACTATCGACATCTTGCAATATTGGCTCTGCTTCTAACTTGGGCCAGAATTGTAAAATGGTCTTATGAATTAGCGATTTCGCTCCAATTCACATTCCAAGTAATATTCGGCATGCTAATTACGTTGCCGATTGCCAAATTGCATTATCTCTTATAGTTTCCGAGATATGGACTATCGACATCTTGCAATATTGGCTCTGCTTCTAACTTGGGCCAGAATTGTAAAATGGTCTTATGAATTAGCGATTTCGTTGTAATTCACATTCCAAGTAATATTCGGCATGCTAATTACGTTGCCGATTGCCAAATTGCATTATCTCTTATAGTTTCCGAGATATGGACTATCGACATTTTACAATATTGGCTCTGCTTTTAACTTGGGTCAAAATTGTAAATTGGTCTTATGAATTAGCAATTTCGCTCCAATTCACATTCCAAGTAATATTCGGCGTGCTAATTACGTTGCCGATTGCCAGATTGCATTATCTCTTATAGTTTCCGAGATATGGACTATCGACATCTTGCAATATTGGCTCTGCTTCTAACTTGAGCCAGAATTGTAAAATGGTCTTATGAATTAGCGATTTCGTTGTAATTCACATTCCAAGTAATATTCGGCATGCTAATTACGTTTCCGATTGCCAAATTGCATTATCTCTTATAGTTTCCGAGATATGGACTATCGACATCTTGCAATATTGGCTCTGCTTCTAACTTGGGCCAGAATTGTAAAATGGTCTTATGAATTAGCGATTTCGCTCCAATTCACATTCCAAGTAATATTCGGCATGCTAATTACGTTGCCGATTGCCAAATTGCATTATCTCTTATAGTTTCCGAGATATGGACTATCGACATTTTGCAATATTGGCTCTGCTTCTAACTTGGGCCAGAATTGTAAAATGGTCTTATGAATTAGCGATTTCGTTGTAATTCACATTCCAAGTAATATTCGGCATGCTAATTACGTTGCCGATTGCCAAATTGCATTATCTCTTATAGTTTCCGAGATATGGACTATCGACATTTTACAATATTGGCTCTTCTTCTAACTTTGGTCAAAATTGTAAAATGGTCTTATGAGTTAGCGATTTCGCTCCAGTTCACACTCCAAGTAATATTCGGCATGCTAGTTACGTTGCCGATTGCCAAATTGCATTATCTCTTATAGTTTCCGAGATATGGACTGTCGACATCTTGCAATATTGGCTCTGCTTCTAACTTGGGCCAGAATTGTAAAATGGTCTTATGAATTAGCGATTTCGTTGTAATTCACATTCCAAGTAATATTCGGTATGCTAATTACGTTGCCGATAGCCAAATTGCATTATCTCTTATAGTTTCCGAGATATGGACTATCGACATCTTGCAATATTGGCTCTGCTTCTAACTTGGGCCAGAATTGTAAAATGGTCTTATGAATTAGCGATTTCGTTGTAATTCACATTCCAAGTAATATTCGGCATGCTAATTACGTTGCCGATTGCCAAATTGCATTATCTCTTATAGTTTCCGAGATATGGACTATCGACATCTTGCAATATTGGCTCTGCTTCTAACTTGGGCCAGAATTGTAAAATGGTCTTATGAATTAGCGATTTCGTTGTAATTCACATTCCAAGTAATATTCGGCATGCTAATTACGTTGCCGATTGCCAAATTGCATTATCTCTTATAGTTTCCGAGATATGGACTATCGACATTTTACAATATTGGCTCTGCTTCTAACTTGGGTCAAAATTGTAAAATGGTCTTATGAATTAGCAATTTCGCTCCAATTCACATTCCAAGTAATATTCGGCATGCTAATTACGTTGCCGATTGCCAAATTGCATTATCTCTTATAGTTTCCGAGATATGGACTATCGACATCTTGCAATATTGGTTCTGCTTCTATCTTGGGCCAGAATTGTAAAATGGTCTTATGAGAGTTAGCGATTTCGTTGTAATTCACATTCCAAGTAATATTCGGCATGCTAATTACGTTGCCGATTGCCAAATTGCATTATCTCTTATAGTTTCCGAGATATGGACTATCGACATCTTGCAATATTGGCTCTGCTTCTAACTAGGGCCAGAATTGTAAAATGGTCTTATGAATTAGCGATTTCGTTGTAATTCACATTCCAAGTAATATTCGGCATGCTAATTACGTTGCCGATTGCCAAATTGCATTATCTCTTATAGTTTCCGAGATATGGACTATCGACATCTTGCAATATTGGCTCTGCTTCTAACTTGGGCCAGAATTGTAAAATGGTCTTATGAATTAGCGATTTCGTTGTAATTCACATTCCAAGTAATATTCGGCATGCTAATTACGTTGCCGATTGCCAAATTGCATTATCTCTTATAGTTTCCGAGATATGGACTATCGACATTTTACAATATTGGCTCTGCTTCTAACTTCTGTCAAAATTGTAAATGGTCTTATGAATTAGCAATTTCGCTCCAATTCACATTCCAAGTAATATTCGGCATGCTAATTACGTTGCCGATTGCCAGATTGCATTATCTCTTATAGTTTCCGAGATATGGACTATCGACATCTTGCAATATTGGCTCTGCTTCTAACTTGAGCCAGAATTGTAAAATGGTCTTATGAATTAGCGATTTCGTTGTAATTCACATTCCAAGTAATATTCGGCATGCTAATTACGTTGCCGATTGCCAAATTGCATTATCTCTTATAGTTTCCGAGATATGGACTATCGACATTTTACAATATTGGCTCTTCCTCTAACTTGGGTCAAAATTGTAAATTGGTCTTATGAATTAGCGATTTCGTTGTAATTCACATTCCAAGTAATATTCGGCATGCGAATTACGTTGCCGATTGCCAAATTGCATTATCTCTTATAGTTTCCGAGATATGGACTACCGACATTTTACAATATTGGCTCTGCTTCTAACTTGGTTCAAAATTGTAAAATGGTCTTATGAATTAGCAATTTCGCTCCAATTCACATTCCAAGTAATATTCGGCATGCTAATTACGTTGCCGATTGCCAAATTGCATTATCTCTTATAGTTTCCGAGATATGGACTACCGACATTTTACAATATTGGCTCTGATTCTAACTTGGGTCAAAATTGTAAAATGGTCTTATGAATTAGCAATTTCGCTCCAATTCACATTCCAAGTAATATTCGGCATGCTAATTACGTTGCCGATTGCCAAATTGCATTATCTATTATAGTTTAAGAGATATGGACTATCGACATCTTACAATATTGGCTCTGCTTCTAACTTGGGCCAGAATTGTAAAATGGTCTTATGAATTAGCGATTTCGCTCCAATTCACATTCCAAGTAATATTCGGCATGCTAATTACGTTGCCGATTGCCAAATTGCATCATCTCTTATAGTTTCCGAGATATGGACTATCGACATCTTGCAATTTTGGCTCTGCTTCTAACTTGGCCAGAATTGTAAAATGGTCTTATGAATTAGCGATTTCGTTGTAATTCACATTCCAAGTAATATTCGGCGTGCTAATTACGTTGCCGATAGCCAAATTGCATTATCTCTTATAGTTTCCGAGATATGGACTATCGACATCTTGCAATATTGGCTCTGCTTCTAACTTGGGCCAGAATTGTAAAATGGTCTTATGAATTAGCGATTTCGTTGTAATTCACATTCCAAGTAATATTCGGCATGCTAATTACGTTGCCGATTGCCAAATTGCATTATCTCTTATAGTTTCCGAGATATGGACTATCGACATTTTACAATATTGGCTCTGCTTCTAACTTGGGTCAAAATTGTAAAATGGTCTTATGAATTAGCAATTTCGCTCCAATTCACATTCCAAGTAATATTCGGCATGCTAATTACGTTGCCGATTGCCAGATTGCATTATCTCTTATAGTTTCCGAGATATGGACTATCGACATCTTGCAATATTGGCTCTGCTTCTAACTTGAGCCAGAATTGTAAAATGGTCTTATGAATTAGCGATTTCGCTCCAGTTCACATTCTAAGTAATATTCGGCATGCTAATTACGTTGCCGATTGCCAAATTGCATTATCTCTTATAGTTTCCGAGATATGGACTATCGACATCTTGCAATATTGGCTCTGCTTCTAACTTGGGCCAGAATTGTAAAATGGTCTTATGAATTAGCGATTTCGCTCCAATTCACATTCCAAGTAATATTCGGCATGCTAATTACGTTGCCGATTGCCAAATTGCATTATCTCTTATAGTTTCCGAGATATGGACTATCGATATCTTGCAATATTGGCTCTGCTTCTAACTTGGGCCAGAATTGTAAAATGGTCTTATGAATTAGCGATTTTGTTGTAATTCACATTCCAAGTAATATTCGGCATGCTAATTACGTTGCCGATTGCCAAATTGCATTATCTCTTATAGTTTCCGAGATATGGACTATCGATATCTTGCAATATTGGCTCTGCTTCTAACTTGGGCCAGAATTGTAAAATGGTCTTATGAATTAGCGATTTTGTTGTAATTCACATTCCAAGTAATATTCGGCATGCTAATTACGTTGCCGATTGCCAAATTGCATTATCTCTTATAGTTTCCGAGATATGGACTATCGACATCTTGCAATATTGGCTCTGCTTCTAACTTGGGCCAGGATTATAAAATGGTCTTATGAATTAGCGATTTCGTTGTTATTCACATTCCAAGTAATATTCGGCATGCTAATTACAATGCCGATGGCCAATTGCATTATCTCTTATAGTTTCCGAGATATGGACTATCGACATTTTACAATATTGGCTTTTCTTCTAACTTGGGGTCAAAATTGTAAATTGGTCTTATGAATTAGCGATTTCGCTCCAGTTCACATTCCAAGTAATATTCGGCATGCTAATTACGTTGCCGATTGCCAAATTGCATTATCTCTTATAGTTTCCGAGATATGGACTATCGACATCTTGCAATATTGGCTCTGCTTCTAACTTGGACCAGAATTGTAAAATGGTCTTATGAATTAGCGATTTCGTTGTAATTCACATTCCAAGTAATATTCGGCATGCTAATTACGTTGCCGATTGCCAAATTGCATTATCTCTTATAGTTTCCGAGATATGGACTATCGACATTTTACAATATTGGCTCTGCTTCTAACTTGGGTCAAAATTGTAAATTGGTCTTATGAATTAGCAATTTCGCTCCAATTCACATTCCAAGTAATATTCGGCGTGCTAATTACGTTGCCGATTGCCAGATTGCATTATCTCTTATAGTTTCCGAGATATGGACTATCGACATCTTGCAATATTGGCTCTGCTTCTAACTTGAGCCAGAATTGTAAAATGGTCTTATGAATTAGCGATTTCGTTGTAATTCACATTCAAGTAATATTCGGCATGCTAATTACGTTTCCGATTGCCAAATTGCATTATCTCTTATAGTTTCCGAGATATGGACTATCGACATCTTGCAATATTGGCTCTGCTTCTAACTTGGGCCAGAATTGTAAAATGGTCTTATGAATTAGCGATTTCGCTCCAATTCACATTCCAAGTAATATTCGGCATGCTAATTACGTTGCCGATTGCCAAATTGCATTATCTCTTATAGTTTCCGAGATGTGGACTATCGACATCTTGCAATATTGGCTCTGCTTCTAACTTGGGCCAGAATTGTAAAATGGTCTTATGAATTAGCGATTTCGTTGTATTTCACATTCCAAGTAATATTCGGCATGCTAATTACGTTGCCGATTGCCAAATTGCATTATCTCTTATAGTTTCCGAGATATGGACTATCGACATTTTACAATATTGGCTCTTCTTCTAACTTTGGTCAAAATTGTAAAATGGTCTTATGAGTTAGCGATTTCGCTCCAGTTCACACTCCAAGTAATATTCGCATGCTAGTTACGTTGCCGATTGCCAAATTGCATTATCTCTTATAGTTTCCGAGATATGGACTGTCGACATCTTGCAATATTGGCTCTGCTTCTAACTTGGGCCAGAATTGTAAAATGGTCTTATGAATTAGCGATTTCGTTG